>NC_090928.1:295177832-295247832 GCF_040938575.1 Ambystoma mexicanum | reverse complement strand
TAAAATTGCCTGGCATGGTCTGGTCCATGTAGGGGGAATCTGGACACTTTCTGGACTTAATGTTATGATCATCCCTACAGGTAACCTTGACTGACAGATGGGCACAGGGTGGCAGAAACATAAAGGACTTTTGCCACAATAATTACAGTAATACACAGGTGGGTGTTAACCTGCTGGGTTAAACACCATTTTGGCAGTCCTTTCAGGGGGATTCTATATTCCTGCTATTTACCTGTGTGTGTGCTTGGTTCAGTGTATCTCACCCCTTCCCCTTTACCATGGAGGTGTAACGCCATCCCTAGACTGTCTTAAGCAGTTGTCTCTGGGGGATACAAAAAATACAAACACAAAAAAGGAAAGCTACATTTGTGGCTCAGCAGTGTAGGAATGCAGGCTTGACATTTCAATGTCTAGACTCTGCATTTCATCATTCACATTTTAGCAAGGGTTTGAATTTTAACTATGGCCAAGGGTGTGAGACTCATAGATGAACTCAAGGGTATGAGTCTCAGGCTTAATTTAAATATATGCCAATGCACAGAACACATGCAAGAACATGACCACTTTGCTCCATGATGCTATTTTAATGGGCTGAGTTGTACTGAAAAATGAAACTAACATGAAACTAATATACTAATTTACCTGTGCCCAGTAAACATATAATTCCCATAATAACATGTAACGCAAATCAATCCATTATATAAACTGAATGCAGATTGACAGATAATGCCTGGTGGTCTGGAAAGAAACATACATTTTAAACTTGCAGGTTGAATCTGCACTGTGTTGTAAGATAAGGAATGTGAAGATTTGTTCTGCTAAATACATTGCATTGTCTTGGGGCAGGAAGCGCAGGAGAGAATTGACAAGTTCTATTCAGCAATGCAGTTTGTTTTTCGGGTAAAGGCACAGAGGAAATCATCTTGTCAAGGGGAGGTGTTTTAGATTGACAGAGGGTTTACTGAAATAGGGTTGAGGCAGAGAGGTTGGGCATTCTTGTACTCACTGACGTAGGGAGCAGAAGGCTGGTTTGTGGGCTGACTGTCTGGTGGACTGAGGTGGTGTCTCTCCTGGGTTGGAAGTGTTTAGAAGAGATGTGAAGTCTCAAGTGACCTTATCTGTGAATGAATGGGTTACTGCCAAGCTGAGTCGGGGAATATCGCCAACAGGCCTAGGTTATTATGTTGTTTATTGAGGGGCGTGTGAAGTGGCTGTTTGAAACCATGTAGCATAGGTTAAATCATTCAGTTCATTTTTAGGTGCTGCATTAGCAATACAAATTTAAATGTGCATGTGAAACTGTGTTTATATTTATCCAAGTTTTGCTGTTATTCAGAGTGTATTTATTCTGCCAGCTTTGTTGCGAATTCAAGGGCTACCACACGCAGAGCTCTGCACTTTATCGCAGATAAAACTTTGTTTCTGTTTTAATTTTCAACGTTGGCGCACATGTCATTCTGTGTAACTTGCATATTTCTAGTTTATAATAAAAGACAATAATTCTAAAAGGTAATTTAGTCGCAATGTATTTCTTCTGCATTCAGTCTCATTGATTTGGCATGCATAGGGAGATAGAACATGCAGTAAGAAATCTCAAAGCAAAGTTAGTCACAGTAAATTGGAGAGGCTGAATGAATGTTTTATAGTTCATTTGCATGCTTTATGTATTTTGTAACACAGCAAAAAGGGTATAAGAGTGATATTGTAGATAGAATATCACAGGAGAGCATTATTCAGAGTGTACTAAGTCCAGTATTTGATTACCGTTAGTTACCCCGGTGAAATAATTATTAGGCAGTGTTCTGAAATTAGTCTCACCACTAAACAAAATACCACCATACCAAAATACCACAAAATACCACCAGATACTAAATATTACCCAAAATATCTCCTACAGTGGTTCTCTTGCTGTGCCAAAGACATGAGGGAAAAAAACTGTGCCCAATGGAGGGACTGTGTGCGTGGACAGCACCTGCCGGCTTTCTTTCAGAAACAGGATGCTGCCCCACATCAACCCTCCATGTGTTTAGTAATTCTGCTCCCACAAGTAGGCTTTGGAACCATTAGAGGAACAGAGACGGCACTACTCTCTATATGGGACAACCTAAAGAGCTATGTATACTCCAACATGAACTCTGCACTGATACTTCTCGATCTCTTCATAGCATCCAAGGCTGCCAACCATAAAACCCTCATCAAAAGACTGGAAGACATAGGGTTCGGTAGCACAGCACTCCAGCATGGAAGAACAGAAACAATATCGCTAAAACCATTCAAATACGCACAGCGGAACACCACTTGTGGAGTCCCACAAGGATTCTCGCTATACCCACTATTGTTCAACATCTATCTGACGCCCCTAATCAGCCTCATCAAAAGACATGGCCTCACATGCTACTATTATTCAGATTATACCCAAATCATCTACAAAATCAATGGCAATTAAGAGGAGATCCCCACGCTAACAGAATGGGCCTCATTACACGGTAGGCAGTAGGGTATTACCGGCACTGGTAAGGGCACCGGTGCCGGTAATCCCCTACCTCCCTACTACGAGGTCCCTCAGCGGGTCCTGTCCTTAACGTGTGGTCTGCCCAGGTGTTATGGACGGTTCCCGCTGAGGGACCTCAGAGCTAATAACGGTACCGCTGATAGGTGTATGATATCAGGTAATTAGAGTGGTTGTTTTTTCTGGAATGCATTGAAGGCTGTACTCAAAGTTTTTTATTAGTGCCAAGTTTACTATTAGCGCCATGGCTACCCCCTACCGTGTAATGAGGCCCAATGCCTCAAAGAACTCTACGAATTGATGAACACTAATAACCTTAATATGAAACCAGACAAATTGGAAATCATGATTTCACCCAACAATCAAGGAAACAACCAAGACATCCCATGGCCCACAGAACTGGGAAACCCACCTGAACCATCCAAAGTAGTCATAAACCTTGGAATCCTAATAGACAATGAGCTAACACTAGAACTGCAAGTCAACACGATAATTTATAAATGCTTTTTCCATCGGCCCACTATCAAAAAGATACTACCCTTCTTTTTGTTTACGCACAGAACACTTGCCACCATCTCCTGCATCATGTACAGAATAAACAACACCAACAGATTATACCTTGGAATGCTTGCTGAGGAAACTACAAGGTATACAGAATGCAGCTGCCAGACTTCTCCTCAAACTGTTCCGAAAAGACCACATCACACCAGCGCTAAGGATGCTACACTGGCTCCCAGTCAAAAAACGAATCCACTTCAAAACAATGTGCATAACACACAGAGCAATCCATGGCCAGAGAGCGGAATTCATACAAAAGAAAATCATCATCTACAAACAAGAAAGAACACTTAGGTCCAGCAACAACATCTGCCTAGAACCTAAACACTAAGCAAGGAATACAATTTGGAGGAGCCATAAAGCTCTTGCACTCCCTCCCCAAAGAAATATGAACTACGGGACCATCTAAAATTCAGAAAACATCAAAAACAGTCCCTTCAGATCTGAAGGGGGGACAAGCGCTTGAACAACATCTACGCACCACGAAATGAGTAAACACATGGAAGGAACCCCACAAAACCAATAACTAACCGAACACATGCAACAAGAATCGAGACCATCTGAAGGGATCTACCCCATCAACACAATGCAAACGTGCAAAACCATGCACAATCCAGCAACAGAAACCTACCAGAAAAACTTTGAGTACAGCCTTCAATGCACTCCAGAAAAAACAACCACTCTAATTACCTGATATCATACACCTATCAGCATTTAGCCTACTGGCATAAGTTAACCTTATCCGGCAGGTAGCCTAACTGTGTAAACTAGCCACATTCTACTCTCAGTCTCTATGTGTAGGTTAGCCACTTTTTGCATCTGGTATAATAATATAGCTTAACCTTATACTCCCCGCTTCACCCTGAGACAGGCACTATGTAACATCTGTAGCATGCAGGATTTGTTAGGGTGGGAAATGCATCGCACTTCAATAAACTATTGGGCAGGAAATGTATCACATCTAGATGGATTGTTTAAAGATGGGAAGTGTGTCGCACTAGGATGAATTGTGGGTGGTGGAGGAGATTTTTCACACTTGGATGGACAGTTGGGGATGGGAAGTGCACCACACTTGGATGGTGTGTTGGGGGAAGGTAGTGTGTCAATCTTGGATGGTCAGTTATGAACGGGAGATGTATCACACTAAAATGGACTACCAGGGGGTGAGAAATGCCTCGCACGGAGTCGGATTGAGGGCCGAAACTGTACCACACTGGGATGGAACGTTTGGGATAGGGAATGTGTCTCAATGAAATGTATTGCTGGGGGTGGGAAAGGCATTGCACTTGTCTGAACTGTTGGGGGTAAGAAATGTATCGCATTTGAAGGGATTGTTGGGCGTATGAAATGTATTACCACTAACCAACTGTTGTAAAATCTCACCTTTCTGCATACGCACCCTCAAACTGTGAACTCAACACAACCACTTCTCTACCACACCACAAACAGCACACACTTCACAACACCTGACATGAAAACAAATCACACACAATCACACCTCAACACCGCATGACGGCTATCAACTGAAAACGCACCAATAATCAGTGACCGGTTTCTCCAAACTGAAGGTGCCAACAGCACATCAAAGCTCTCTTGCTATTCTCCCTCTCTATCCCGCTACCAAACCCCACAACCCTCCTTCCTTTGTAGACCTGCCAGAGTGCCAAGAGACCACACAGGTGGCAACAGTGCGTGGTAAAAGACCCTCTAACATTAACTTAAACAGTGCCGTGGCCCGTAGTCAAACCCACATCACCTATTGGGAGGCCAAAGACTTAAAACCACAAGACCACTTGACTTGCTTATCACTGAGCTGTAAAATGCCTTAAATTTAAATATACAGAACATGTTTTGTTACAGATTCTAAGACATAAATGCTGTGCCCTTTTTATGCTAAGCCAGCAGTGTTAAAGGAAAATATGTTCTCTTTCTTAAGTTGGAAACTTAAAGAAATGTGCAGATTTCACTTTAGGATACGTTCAGTTATTGTGACGCCACTTCCCAATGATTACGTCACAGTCCCCCCCTTTTTTCTTTTATCACTTTAGCACTGAAAAGAACAGCTTGGATCCTAGCCTCACTGAAGGAGCCGAGGCCTCACTCTTGGAGCTGTTGTCCCTTCTGCCAGTGTACCTGCAGGTGCTTGATTATTATTAAAAGAGGGTCATGGTCGATGATCCTTTACCCTGCATACTGGGCAGAGAGGAAGAAAGGCACTGGACATATAGAACCTTTTCCTCCAGCTTTTGTCAATGGTAGTGGGACTGTAGAAAAACACAGACATAAATAAACCTTCACCATAGGCTATTGACAGCCTTTCTGGCGTGAAAGAAAGAGAGCACATAAAGGTCACCCATTGTGCAAACCTTTGTTGTCCCGTCACAGCCCAACTTCCCGCTGCCAGCACCCCCATGATGGAGCAGTGGTTGCTACCTTATACTCTGATCTGGAGCCAATGAAGAGAAATGCAGATGCTACATTTCTCTCTGTACAGCTCATGGTATGTAGATAAGAAGAGAGAGGGATCTTCCCCAGCTGGCCGCAGCTACCCACATACCCAGAGGGGGGGAGAAGCCGCGAAACATTTCCAGGAGCCCCGCTGGTAGGCTAAAATGGCTTGATTTTTAGGTGCGTGCACCCGGCACCGTACACTAGTGTGCAGCCACGCCAAGACATGTGTATGCTTGTCAGCTGAAATCCTGCTTGCAGTGCTGGCCCGAAACAGAGATTATATACAAATTAAAAATAAAAGCAGGCACAGTTTTTCTGGACCTGTAGTGTGCCTGCCTGCACCTCATACCCTATGAGGATGTTCAAAGAAAAAATCAAACCTCTCCCCTAGAAATAACTACATGTCATCCGTGGGTGTTCAGGTTGTCCTAGACCTCTTCCCTGAGAGCACAACCTTCGTCTTGCTAGCCTCTACATTGGTGCTCTGCCCTGCCTTTCACTTATTTAAGATACCAAGCAGAATGCATAATCTCTGTGAGGTGCCAGGTAGCCTTGCATGCAGCAGGGGTGTATTACTAAAGAAAGCACTATCTTCAGCACGAGTGCGTTGTCTTCTGTTTCCATGCTACCTATGAGAGTTCCAGCTTCCTCAGCTCTTATAGGAGAGACAACAGATTCTAGGTTTGATTTTAAAGCATGGCACTGGGACACAGGAGAAATGTTATAGTGCCTGTTCGCTTGGAGGACAGGCACATTTAAGGAGCTCAGTGTTTGCCTCTTCCTGTACCATTGCACTTCTATAGTCACCCATCCTCTGCTTCAAGAAAAGTCACATTATCATCTTCTTCTGATAAGCTTGGCATTAGGGCACACACCAGGCACAAGACAAAGCACTCTGGGCACTCCATGAAGAATTTTAGTCTCCATTCCCTGGTTGTCCAACTCTGGGTCTCGAGGGCTGGAACCCTGACAGGTTTTTCAGGATATCCCTCGTTAGTACACATGAGGAAAAATGTGCATACATTTAGAATCATTGTATGCAAACGTAGCCGGTTGAGCACCACACACCGTGGGTAATAATAAGCAGCGCTCAGATACCTGAGGGTTCGTAGCGCTACATAAATGCGAAATTATTATTATTATTATTATTATTATTATTATTATTATTATTATCTCATGAATATTAGTGAGGGGTATCATGAAAACCCTGCATGCACCTGGCCCAGAGGCCTGGAGTTGGACAACCCTGTGTGGTTCCCATTTCGGGGCTGGCTACTATCGCCCCTAGAAAATAATCATATAGCAACTTTGTCAAATGGTGAATGATGCTGTAAATTCAGCGCTAGGGAGTTGTTTCCAGATTCTATTGCCGTTCGTTCTCGATAATGAACAGGATGCTGAAATCATTGAGAAGTGTATGGGAATCAAGGCCCATGAGTAGATGCTCAATTGTCATGTGAATTATGGTTTCCTGGAGAGGGACCACGGAAAGACTGGATTGGCCACTACTTGAACAATCTGACTGTGAATAGCATGCACTGTGAAGAGGAACATTAGTATATTACCTCTGGCAGCCTCACTGTGGGGGGAATGGACAAGTATTCTGCTCAAATAAGTATTCGTCAGACATTAGGCAGCCCGTCCTACCAGTTAATTTTGTAAAAAAATTACAATATTTTCCATAAAGTATATTTTATCAAAATGAAAAATGGCCAAACACCTAATATAACAATCTTATTTCATGAAAAAAGATGTTAAAAAATTTTGAACAACGTTCAGACAAAACAACATACAAATATTCAAGTACAGCTTAAAAAATAGTTTTGACTAAAACTTAAATATAGAAGAAAAAATAGACACTTTAATTAAACAACGTTGCAGATTTAGTTCAGTTGCTAAGATCATAAGCATACTTTGATGCGCATCATAGAGCAACCAGAAGCATTCCATAAGGTCCCAATAGTCAGCAGCAGTACACCTAAAACATCCAGCCTCATCTAAATAGAGCAACCAGAAGCATTCCATAAGGTCCCAATAGTCAGCAGCAGTACACCTAAAACATCCAGCCTCATCTAAATGTCATTTGAATAGAACACAAAATGGGCCTCATTACAAGTTAGCACCACTTTTCCTGCACCGTCAAATTATAATTTTTGGCAGATGTACCGCCGACAGAATTACCGCTTGTTGCTGGAGGTAAATCCTCCACTTTACCTCCAAAAATCGGTAGACAAACAGCACAGTAATTATGCGGGTGGTAAATCCACCAAAAATACCCATGGAGTCCTAGACACTCACAAAATGGAAAGTTACCACCACTTGTAATCCTGTGGAAACCCAATCAAGTATGTTGTCTCGGGAGGACAGCTCAGGGGCAACGTGCTTGCCTTGCAAGCAAGACGACATGCAGCAAGACAGGTTGGGTCCGCGCTTAGAAATCTCTGGATATTAACCGCATTATAAATAACCTATCATATCATGTGCTGGTGACATTAATCGAGTTTGGCGGTAATTCAGGAGAATTACCGACAAACTTGTAATGAGGCATACAGTCTGGAATTTCCCTTTTGGCCTCAAAAAACATCTTCTGTAAGAAAGGATATAATAATCAGCAACTTGAAATCAACAAAAAAATCAGAAAACATAGAAATGGATATATGAAATGGGGAAGTAGAACCTACACTCCTGGGGGCTCCAAAGCAAGAGAGATGGAGGAAATGTCAAGATTAGATGGTTTACATAAAACTGTATGTCCTATGATGAACCCGCTAGAAATCTTGCTGTACACAATATGCATCGATAATGTGCTGGGTATGCTAATCAATATTGAAACTAATTTTAAGACAGGTACCACTGAATATATGTGGCTACATGTTAAGGAAGTGAGGAGATTGTATTAGATTAGATGTTATACTGTGTTATATGTAAACATTGGATAATCTCTATGAACGTTGTACCTGTATGAGGCAATAAGGTTTTTTTTTAATGGAAATTATCTGGACTAGAGCAGGTGCTTTACTACTTGGATGATTTCACCTTAGTTATCAGTTGGGAAGGTTTGTATCCGTGTGGATTGGTGGAGTTTGCTCGAAGATGTCCAAGAAGTGGTTATGGATTTATGTGTTCTTTTGGCAATAGAAAGAGAGAAAAACACAAAGCAACAGTGAACCGGTGCATTACTATTAAAACTGATTCTTTGGCTAGGACCCTTAGTTGCCTATAAATACGCCTTAAAAGCAGATGGAATTATTGAGGCAACCGGTGGAGACAGAGACGTGTAAGTGAGGAACATGTAGCTGTTTTTATAGCATCTGAATTTTGTCTCTAGGCATAGCTTTCTGCAAACATCTGCTGTTTGCAATGTCCAAGGCAAATAAACCACATCATCAAGTAAAGGACAACAAGAAGGCTATAGGTCGTTCTGACTGTGGACTTAGAATATTTGTCAGATTAGAATGGGGTGTTCATGGGGCCCTCAGGATATTTGGGGCAGAAGATAGAGGTGATGCATTCAGATAGTGTAGGGCCACAGCATTGGGCATTGTCCGGTTTAGGAGGAGCCTACTGGGCAAAAAGGACAATGAGGTGATGAGCAAAAGTCAACATTGTTGGCACGATTGCAGGCTTTTCTTTGTATGACACACTTAACTGGAGGAAAGGGAAGTAGAATGTTCAAAGTTTCAACTCGGAGGGGAAGGGTAAGGAAGGAAGAAGAAATTACATTTGGTGAAAAACATTTTTGGGCTTTGACAATGGCTTGCCATTCCAGGAGCAACCCGTGCTTGTTTAAGATGTTACTGCTAGGAATGTTCTTGGAGTCTTTCCAGGTGTCAGCAAAGGGCAGAGAAGCAATTCTCAGTCTTCAGATGGATGATCTCTGGAGAGGAGTGAAATAGGTGTATTTATGGATAGAAATGCAATATAGAACAAAGAACAAGTCCATGGAAGTGACTTGGCGGGACTTGGTCGAAGGCAAATTATGTTCAATTTCTGCTAGTGATTTTTTGGTTGAAAAAGGGTGTGTAGGCCAGGCAGATATTTCACGATGCCTATGGGTGTTGGCTGACAGGATTCCATATTCTAGTTAACATGGGGGCAAGTTTGCAAGAAATGAGGGAGTTGCCAACGGTGTTGGAAACCCATTAATTCTGGATAGGGGCAAGCACAGAGGACACCAGTAAAGGGATAACAGGGGATTTGCTTAACAAACTAGGGAGATGAAGCTCCAGTAGATTTTTGGCCAATCACCATCCACCTGAAGTGATGTAGAATGCATAGTAAATGAGAATTAACTTGTCTTCTTGTGTTGATTTCTAGAGTTGTTTGACGTTTTATATGGGAGGTAGGCCTGTGACCATCTCCTGAAAACCACTCCACAAATGCTTGCAGGCTCAGCTGCTGGATGCAGCTACATCCACGAAAGCTAGCAAGCGATTTCCAATTCCTAATCTTTTGGGTTGGGATTGGGAATCCCATACCCAGATCTGAAGTTTATATGAGGATCCAGCTGAGATTGTGATGTTCAAGTAGCATTCAGGTGACTCCTCTGATACTGCAAAAATATCACACCTGTGTGATCAACAAGACCCTACAAATAATGTTGTCCCAGCATGCCCCAAACACATTTACCGTTCATTTGAGTGTGCTAATAATGAAAGAAATGAATGTGGTTGTCTCAGCTAATGTGCTAAACTACTTTATTTGTGAGCACGTGTTCAATCCAGCCACCCCAGCACAAAATATGAAAGCAAGTTGTTGATAGTCCTGGCAGGCCAAATTAAATCTGTCTCAAACTAATTCTCAATGCCCTATCAAGGCTTGCAAAGCCTGCCCTTCTGTAAAATATGAATATCATGTCTTACAGATGATTGTAAAACTAAAAACAGAACATTGAATATTCTGTCCTGCACTCCTTAAATCAATGCTTAATAGCCCTGCCTAAAGTGCAATCCTCAGTCGTTCAAAAAGCAACAAACATCCTCCTCCTCCCTCTGCAAACGATTTCCAGTGCCTGCAGAAGCACCTCAGAAACAAGGTACATGTATAGAAAGGTGAATCTGGCTGCCTGACACCCTTACAGGAATCTCTTAACAGTTTGAGAAGTACTGTGATTCCAAACTAAACTGGAAGTTCTGCTGATTTGCAGTCCAGCCGAATTCGTTCACTCATGTTAAGTGGTAGGCAGGGCCTTGGCACATGCAGCCACTTGCTAGTTAAGTGGTCAGAAAGCCAGGTAGATGGAAGGACATGCAGGAGATACATGGAGAACCATAAGAAGAATGAAAGATGCTGCGCTCTGGGCATCGTGTGAGAGCGAGCCATTTGCTCCCCATGTTGTTCAAACTCTCCAACAGAAGACCAATGGCAGATTTGGTGACTATTCAACTGCGGGGAAAGGACCTGATATAGAGGATGGCACATCTGTAACTGATCAAGCAAATGAGGAGGAACCTGAGGGAGACAAGGAAGATTTGGCCAGACCTAAGTAGGTGTGCATCCCACGTGTTAGTGTGAAGACCTTGGAGGGTGGCTAGACATCTACCGGTGAGGACTGGCAAATGCAAGGCGAGAGAGGGATATAAGCAGATTCTTCCAGAGTTAAAGGATCACATGGGTAAAAAATGCGTATGTACGGTTCGATAATCTTATCTATGTAGAGCAGAGCAGTGGGGTGTGGGGGGTGAGCCCGATAAAGCTGATGGAAGTAGTTGCAATAATAGTGACTGTGATCTGTCAGGCTGGCTGCTACAAAACCTGGAGTCGGAGGAGGTCTCTTCCCACACTCTCCTGCACTGTGGGGGCTGAAAGAGGGGGGAGTATATGGAGCGTCATGGGGCTTCGCTTCTGCGTGACTGGGCAGCAGGACATGCAAAGTCGCCCCGGTGCTTGGGCCTCAGCACATATGCTGATTCACACAGCAATAGTCTGCTCACTCTTTCCATGGGCTGATGGTAGATGGGGGAAAGCCGGGGGAAATGGAGGCATGTATTGATGTCCAATCATTAAGCTATGCAAATTAATGTACAGGTGCATTATTGAAGCCTGAGGCATTGGACAAAAGGTCAACGGGAAGCGTTGTATTTAAGAGATGCAAGTTTAAGCTGATGGTTCCATGTTATGGGTTAGTGAAAGGGGTAAAGAGTGGGGCTTTACTGGTTCAGGTGTGGCCAGGAAAGCCGAACACAGGAAAGATGAGAATTAAAGGGAGGTTGTCTATGGGAACTGTAGAGGGGTCTACCAGGCTGATTGTCAAAACAGGGAGGTACATGTGGTAATTATGGGAGGGTGATTACAAACGGAACAGGAGGTCAAAGGGAAGAGATTATAAGGTCAGAATGAAGGAGGAATTGATTATGGGTCGGCGCAGGTGTTTAGGATGCCGCCTGTATTATGTAACAATGAAAAGGCCTCGTGGCATGTAGGGCCATGGGCTGAAAGATGTTTATTCAAAAATGTATTTGCATTTAAAAATCTTCCATTTCTCAATACTGAGTAAGAGCACTTGTGGTTTATTACACATCGTATTTTATTGTGAGTCTTAAACCACTGACAAGTACAGTGGGATTAAATAGATTTTTCAGGTTTTAATTATCTTGCATGCTGGGAATTTATAGTTTACCATTCATGATGCGGAGATTAAAGCAGCAATGATATTGTTTTGGATTAACATTTTGCTATAAGGATGTATACGTTGTCATGTGGCTTTATTATGCAATGTGTATATTTTGTAAGTAAACTCAATAATGCATTATTATTGTAGGACTTGAAGTCCAAAACTTAAATATTTTTACCAAGTAAAGCTTGGAAGATATGTGGTCAAATTTGCAGAGTGGATTCTATTCACTGTTAAGCTAAAATGTGTCATCAGGGTCAATTATTTAACGACACTCTAACTTAACTGCAAACATTGGAGGCCTTATTTCAAATAGTGTGAATTTAATCATACTATTTGAAAAAAACAACACCCTTGCAATGGGACAGGTTTATTGACTAGGAAGAAACTAGTGTGCTCTCGTGCTCCTCTGTCAGGGGACACTAAAGCATCACATGGAATGTCCTTAGTAATGCACTGTCCCTCCCTCAGCCCCATATAACTTGATTTGACAGGTAAATCCACAGTCTCAGCAGCCAGTCATTCCGCTACACTAGACTCTTTGATGCACTTACTGTGGCAGAGACAACCTTAATTTCTCCCCTGCTGCTGCCAGTCACAGGCATTGCTTGAGCCATGCAGATTACTACCGTACTGGAGAATGAGTGAAACTCTTTGCTATGTCCTGTTATGCTACATTATTGTATCTGTTATATAACACCTGCTGCCATTTACTCACTTTCAAGGAGCTTTAGGATCTGCAAGGGAATGGGTAGGCAACTGATGGTGCAGTGGGGGACCAGAGCAAGATTGATTTGTTATAATGTTGATATGTGCAGATCTGAAGATGATGCTCTATGCTGTGTCAGTTTTACATATTTTGTGAGCTGCCTGGAGCAGTGGTTAATGTGCACTCCAGGTTACTATGGTATTTGTTTGTGTGGGTGTCAGTGGGTCTGTCAGAGTGGTGGGTAAGGAGTGTGGTGATTTGGGTTGGCGGATCTGTGATGGGTTAGTTTGGGTTTTAGGGATATTTAATTCATTTACAGGTGTATGTTCCATTGTGCAACCTGTATTTTTTTGGTGCACAAGTTGTGTGCCGGGATACATTTTCAGTTGGGGTCGGCCGGTACAGTGATTTTGAATCAGCTGATGTTACCGTATAAATCAATGGCACACTTGACTGCATTGACACTCCATGCAAGAGTGGAAATTTGAGGCTTTCAAACGTACTTTAACCTGAAACAGCACAGAGAAAATGGACATCTTTTGCTTCAGTGTGTTTTTGACAGCGACTCATCAGGGAGTCAAGTACCAGACAAGGGTAGAACTCCCACAGAAGCCAAAGACTAGAGGAGAATGACTCAATAAAACAGGCAACGACCAGAAGGGCAATGACCAGAGGGGCACCTAATCGCAGAGCTTTGCTTGTACTGTAGTTTTACTTCCATCCATTTTTAGTTTGAGCTATTAGGTGGTATTTATAAGCCGAAAGTATTGCACTGGAATAAAGCTAGGAAGTTGAGGACATATGAGAAGGGACACACAATGTAAGGGTGCAGTTCAGATATTTACCAATCCATTGCCTACCCATGGCCATGATGGCCCCCATGACCATTCACACCCACTAAAGGATTCTCCAACATGCCCAAAACACATCCCACTGGAATGTCTTTGAGATAGCTCGATCAAGCATCAATATCAAACATTTCCCTGTCAGTGTTGTTTCTAAGTAGTCTTCTGAGAGGTAGTCCATCTAAGACTGAGATCCTCTTTTTCTAAGTTACATCAATTCCCCCTGTTTCCTCTCTTTTTTTCTTCCCCTCTTCCCCTCATCAGCTCATAATCTGGTTGTCAGCTTTGATCCCTCTATTTCCTTCTCCCTTCATATTTCTAACATGGCCCGCTCCTCCCACTACACCCTATTTAACATCTGTCGTGCACACCCTTATCTTTCCTTTCACACCACCAAACTTCTTATCACTTCTCTGATTTTCTCTCATATTGATTATTGAACTGTCCTTCTACTTAGTCTTCCTGCCTCTCACTCGTTCTTCTATGCCCTCCTTTCTTCTTTCCATGTCTCTCCTTCCTTTTGAATCTTGTCTTCTCTTTCTCTGTATTTCTATTGTTTTCAAGTGTATCCATGGTCTCTTCCCTCTCTACCATTCCTCACCTATATTGCTTTATTCTCACAATGTTACATTGCACTCTCAGAACCACTTCCTGCTTTCTGTCCCAAAAAAAACCCTTGTACCTCCTCTTGGTTCCGTTCCTTTGCCCTACTCACCATCCAGCACTGCAACTCTCTTCCTCTCTCTATCCATCCCTCTTCCTCCTTACACATTTTTCAATCTAATCTAAGATCGCATCTCTTATCTGCTCTTTCCAATAACTGAGTTTTATCCTCCACTACTTTTTTATATTACTTATTATAATGTACTGCTTCACTTGATTGTGCTGTTTTATTTTAAACTGTTCGGCACTTTGGCAAAAGCGCGTTATAAATGAAATAAAATCCAAATACACCATGCGCAAGGATGGGCTGATATGTTGATATTTAACCTGCTGAAGTCGTATTGGATCGTTCAGTGCGATCCAGTGTATTCCAAACCAAGGTGAATATCTTGGTAATGTGATGCAGTGTTTTGAACATGGCCACTGTGATGTAGTGTTGTACATCTATGCTGTGTGATGCATCATATGCCAGTGGTGTAATCAGTGGTGTGATCTTTGTACTTTGAAGCTATATAAACAAGGACTGGCAGAGCCAACAGTGTTGATTTTGAAGTATGCATTGGATATGCATTTGCCAGACACTGCCATAATGGTACTACCTGGCCATAAAATGGTAACAACTGGCAAATGGTTTGAGCACATGGGCACATGATTTCAGTGTCTGGTGAGTCCATGCAGTTCCCCATAGCTGGAGTTTCGTTAAAGAAATGTTTGGATCTAATACATTTTACCCTTCAAATAATGGGAAGGTGCCATTGCTGGCAGGCATCAGCCACATCCTCAGGTGCAAATGCTGAATAAAAACAGACCCACAGACACATTTGCTAGAAAAGACATATTGCATTTTTTTCAAAGTGTACAGTTGCTTCACAAATACGCCTTCTCTGTTGGCGTCTTCTGCATGGATCGATAGTTGCTACGCGCCCTGATGCCTGCTGGCTTTGGCGCAGTATAAATAAACAAATAAACAAATAAAATAAGCTAAAAAAATCAGTAAAAAAGGACAATTTGGTAGTAATGAGACCCAAGATAGACATTATGAATACGATGGAATATATAGAGAGGAGCTTCAAACACAGCGCCTTCATTTCCTGTTTTATACCTTTCTTTCTCAATTTTTTTTACTCCCAGTGCACATAATAGACATATTTGTCCACTTCAGGTTCTCTGACTGCCATTCTCACCCACCTGCAGATTAGCTAACTACCCTGTAGCGGTACATAAAGTGTTATGAAACTCAAATATATTGCATATCCTTTAGTTAACACATATAAATAATGAAAATCAACAAGGTCTCCTGAGTTGTTAGTCCACTTGTGTTATAATGGTTAGCAAACACGTGTTTCAACCCATAAACATACAGGTCTTCCTCAGGGCTAAGCAATCCCAATTGTAAGCAATTTTTACGATACAATACAAATTAAACATTTTAAAATAATTTTAAAAAACATGTTATAATGCATTACCAATATTGTTTGTGATCACATGGTACATGAAGTGAAACATCCAAAAATTAATTCACATTTGATCAAAACAGGAAAACAAGGGTTGCATATTTTTTTTTATTTGTGGGGGTGTTTGCCAGTGCTCAGCTCTGGAACTTATTTCTGATCCCTGGCACTTATTGTCTCAGACTTAGATTGATTTTGAAGTAATGATAGCCAGAGCATTCATCAACCCCATCAAATAGGTGTGAGCTGTAGTTTAACCCCACACATGTCGATACTGTGGGGGGCAGCTATGGATGGTGGTAGCAATGGTGGGGAAATGCAAATCCACCTTGTCACAAGCAAGAAAGAAAATATTTGTTACCTGCCACGTATTTTCTCACAAATTAAGCACTGTCCTGTAGTGTATACAGGGTGCATCCAATGCTGTGCTCTATATCAAGTCTAAATTGCAAAGGACCTCCTTTGGCTTGCCATTCACTTTTTTAACTGAGTGAGTAGCATGGGTTCAATGCTCTGGAAGTTTATAAAGTTTTTCTAATCCTTTTACATGTCTTTGTTTTATGGTTTTAAGGGACCTTTCCATCGTTTTCTCAATCATAAATTAGCAATGGAAGAAGACGTGTACATTATGCAGTTTCACCATCATAATAAAACCTTTCTGGAATGTTGGGTGCTGTCCAGCCAATGAGGGAGCAGGTATTCCAGGCACTAATCTCTGACAGTGCCTGGAATTTTTGCCTCCCTCCAGCCAGCCACATGCAACGTGTGTGTTTTTTGCCTCATCTCCCAATCATTAGTGGCATACTCTTTTCTCAGATGCAGCCCACCCATTCATGCTCATCGGGTGCTTAGCTCACAGGCAGCCTCTGTTGCGAGTAAATGCCCCAGACCAGCGTGCTGCGTGGCTGGCTGTTGCCTGGATGTACTGTGATCTTATCTCTCTTGCTGGAACCTAGCGTGATGCTCCTTCCTACTGCAGTAGTATTTATTCATTTATTTAAATAGGAGGTATACTTCTGTATTGTTTAGATATCTAATATTGTTTAGATTAGAGTGCATTGATTATGTACGATTTTGACTATTACACAATAAAAAAAGAGAAAAATATAGGAGGAACAATGCTCTTTTGATCTCAAAAGAATGTACAATAGATAAGAAATCAGATTTGATGGCAAGCAGTGAGCCTGTTGCAATGGGTGGGTTTGAGGGACATTCTGACCATAGTGTGGAGGGGAGTAAATGGAACAGTCACCAGGGACAAAATATAAGACATACATAGATTAAGGACAACGAACATCAGACATTTTCAAGTGCAGGTTGTCGGTGGGGCCAGCTGTGCTCAGGATGTAACCATGGTGAAGTGCTAGAGTGGAGGCAGAGGAAGTGAGGGAGATAGGCAAGTTAGGGCTGAGGGAAAAATGTTAGCTGGCAGGCAGATGAGAGGTAGATTAATAGGTTAACTCGGAAGTGAGGAGTTAGGCTCTTAGTTTGGTTTTGCACAATTCCATGTGACTGTTTCTCGGAGGTCCAGGCAAAGAGAATTCCATTCAAGAGAGAGAGAGGGGAAGCCAGAGGAAGCACAGAGAGGGTGAGGAGCCACACAGGTAGTCGAGGAGGAAGAGCTCAGAGTACGAAAAGGCTTGTATAGTTGTATTTAAGAGAATAGATGCAGTGGTGACTTACCATGTATCTAGTTGTGAACCAGGAGAAGAAATTTAAATCTGGCCCTGTTTTGCATCATCATCTATCCAGCCTGGTGGCGGTACAAGAAAGTAGGTGTGAAGTGAGGGAGTTCAAAGAGATTTCTGGTAGCAAAGTTAATGATCTTGTCGTGAGGACAGAAAGCATAGTTGAGTAGACAAAAGAACATGCTGGCACAGTAGTCCAATTTAGAGAAGACAAGAGTGGTTAAGAGATGCTTGGTGGTGTTGAAAGAAAGGAGGTACCTGATTTTCCCAATATTGAGGAGGCTGAGGCGAGCTGCTGTTCCAGGTTTGGAGATGAAAGTAGAGGAGGTGTGAGAAGGGTCGTAGATGATGCCAAGGCCAGACAGCAAGCTTCACATGTATCCACTGTCATTCGTCCATACGGCACCCTAATGGGTGCTAAGAGTTTTAGTGTCCTGTGAGGGCAGACAATGGAGGCCATTAGGTACCCTTACCCCTCTTTAGCAACAAAAGTCGAGCATTCAGCATACATAATGGACAACATTGCCCAACCCGCCCTGCGCTAATGCTTAGTTATGCAGGAATTCATGCAGATTTGGTGCTAATGAAAATGTGCCATATGAACTTGGCAGGTGCCTTCAATATTTGTCGAATGCATCTCACTGCGCTTTTAGCTATGAGGTATTGTATAACATTGTGTGTGTGTGTGTGTGTGTGCTCAGAAAAGGTGACTTCATTATTCAAGTAGCTCAGATTACAGGGACATACCACATCAATGCACCACTCCATCTTTAGACTAACAGTCCCATCCACATGGTGGCATGGCACTTTGCTGCACAAGTTCAGTTTGTTGATAGATGCACTGTGGCTGCAAAACTATGCATGACAGCACTGGGCCAACACTTGAGTAGTGGTAATACAAAACATTGTGTCTGTAGCTAGTAGACGGGCCCTATCCATAACATACTTAATAGTTGTCGGCCATCATCTGCAGTTTTTCACTTGGGGTCCTAGTGTGATATTAACAGTGCTTATTCCTCAACGTGGAATTACAGTTGCCACCACTGGTAACTGTGGAATGTCCATCAGATTATGAGTTGTGGTTAGTTGCCATTCTAAAGACTGGTTGGACTTCATTCGGGAATTGTGATATTACCTCGGGGGTAAATACACTGCATTTAACGTATTCTTTTTTTTTATAGGTAATATCTCCATGCATATTCTGTAGGCATTTCGACTCACAATCAGGAAGATCGAAAAAACTGGAGGTAAATCTGCAGTTTTTGATGTATTTGCTGCCAAAATCATAAAAAGGCCCTTTACGCCTTCTCTCTCTTGCCCGGAGATGCCCCTGAAGTCCGGTCTGCCACGTAAAGAGGATCGTTGGGTATGTACAAAAAAGAAGATATGAGTGATGACTAGGGATACGTCACAGTATCAATACGGTGCTTGCAATATATTGTGGTAAGTGATGGATGGGGTTCTTTCCCCGGATTAAACGCAACTTAAAGAGGAAGAAAAAAGCCACAAACTCTGTTCTCCCGCATATGGGTGTAGCATGATTGTGATAGTATTTTATTGACCCGTTCGTATTTTTCCATCACTATCATGGACACTAATCTTTGGTTGATCAATCAACAGAGTAGTTTATGATTCAATACTCCATGGCGCTAGTTGGGAGAGAAGGCTGTCCCTAAAATCTAAGTGTATTGGCTGTCTATTTAAGACCAGTCCTATTTAGTGTTAGTGGTTCTGTAGGCTATAAACATATGTTTTCTTTAATTCACCTGTGTCATTTTGACAAAACAATGGGAAGAGAAATTGCAGTGAGGAAGATGGATTTTCATGAATATAGGTCAGTGTTTATTGCAATCACACTTTTACTGTAAATCTTTCATAATCCATATCGTATTTTCTAAAACATACATTCGGCAGTAATAACACTCTGATGCTCCAAAGTGTTTAATATATTTAATACAGTATGGTGAGCATGTTTTAAAAGATTATTATCACAGAATAGATGTGCAGTGAGAATGATTTAGTGATGGTGAATGGAAGCAATTATAAGGCTTTATACCGCCCTTGCCAAGCCGAAACACGTGGAGAAGCAGACAGAGACAACATAATAGAATGGAATAATTTGAAACAAATATTTTTCAATTTATTCGTCGATATGTACACCCTATTCATTGCCTTGAATTCTGTAGCAAAAATTAGTATAACCTCTAAGAAATCAAAAGAAGTGTCCTAAAGAATGAGACCAGGCTCCCCTCCCTGTATCTCATATGCAATGTGCCAGAGGACAAGGCTTACCTGCTAGTAAGGGTTAGTGTCTAGAAACATAGCTCCACCATGACCATCAGTCCGACTTGTAACATTTCTGTCTTCATTCTAAATTATAAACAAATGCATTTTGAGACATTATTACTGTACCATATATCATCACAGCAACCCATTTGTATCACTTATCTGTGTTCAATATGGATGTTTGAGTGACTGATTTGCTTTTTGGCCACAGAGGCACATGTACAATTGTGACGGATACAGGGACGTCATTTTACCAAAATGCCTGGGGTAGCGGAAGTGACATAACATGAACGTTGACATCTGAGTACATCACAGGAAGTGATGTCATTTGACCCCACCCTGAAGTGGCATCATGGGAAGCGATAGAACACAACCTTTCACCCCTTTAATGAATCTTCAAATTATTGTATAGAATTCCAGAAAGACAAAGTATTTGTTATTCCTATTCTTTCTTATTTAGGTTCACTGCTAAATATTTTACACTTGTGGAAAACACTTTTTCCTGAACAATAAATGCCAGCCACTCTAGAAACCATTACATAGTAGGTGGTAGGGATTTAACATTACCGGTAATGTAATACCGGTAACATTAAATCCCCATGCCAAACACGACCTGGCTCACCGCTATTAGCGGCACCGCTAAGTACAGTGCCACTAATAGCGGGCAGGCCGCGTGCGCGCGACCCTCCATCCAGTGAATAACGCCATGCCGCTAATAGCACACCATCACAAGGCGAGCGGACATGGTAATAGCGGCATGGTAAAGATCCCCAAACCCCTTACCGCCATGATGCTAATACCGGCATCGCGAACCACCCGTTAATAGAACTGAGCATTGTTCCCACCTGCCACAGGTGGACACAATCATCACAGGTGGAGGCAATGGACACTGTTTCAGCTCAAAAGGAGCACACCACACCCCTTCCCACACCCCTTCCCACACCAAGATGGTTCCAATACTGGCAGCATTACATGGCCTAGAGGACCTCATTGCAGTGCTGCTGCTACAACAACAGGCTGCACAAAGGAGACGCAGGAGGAGGAGGGCCAGACAGGCACAGCAAGCACCACCACGCCACCTATTCATACCACAGAGGCACCCACCAATTCCCAGGATCAGAGCCAGTCCATTCAACCTAACACCTGAGCAGATACACACCCTGTACCGTCTGGACCGGGACACCATCACCAGCATCGTGGACATGATACACGACGACATTGTGAGCCTCATAGACATCAGAACTGCCATCCACCCTCTACTGAAGGTGGTGTCAGTGCTCCACTTCCTGGCCACAGGAACCTACTAGCATACAGTGGGGCAGATGCATGGCATCTCCAAACCAGTATTCTCACGCACACTGAACCAGGTACTCGATACCCTCCTGAAGCATGCACCCGAACACATATCCATGCCACGGACTGCCCAGGAGATTGCAAACACCAAAGTTGGCTTCTATACACTGGCAGGCATTCCAAGTTGCATTGGGGCCATCGACTGTACACATGTGGAATTGGTTGTACCACATCACAATGAATTAGTGTACCGAAACAGGAAGCAATTCCACTCAATCAATGTCCAAATGGTATGTGACGCAAACAATATAATCACACATTGCTGTGCCAGATTTCCCGGATCTACCCATGATTCCATGGTCCTGCGGAACTCAACTATCCCCCGCTACATGGAGCGACAAACGGCACAACGTTCGTGGCTACTTGGTGAGTAGCAGGGCAAGCACATGGCAGTGTGACTGGGGGGTAGAGAGATCCTCCAACTGGGTGTGCATTGGGGGGGTAGAGAGATCCTCCAACTGGGTGTGCATTGGGGGGTAGAGAGATCCTCCAACTGGGTGTGCATTGGGGGGGTAGAGAGATCCTCCAACTGGGTGTGCATGGGGGGGTAGAGAGATCCTCCAACTGGGTGTGGCCTGTAGTCCGTTGCACAAATGCACATACAGATGTACGCTAATGGGCATCTGTGAGGGCAGCAACGTACTTGGGATGAACGGACATGCAAGTATATGGCACACGACACAGCTGCCAATCCAAACCCATTGACATTAAAGATCAATCCTCATCCACATTGCACCACACTCCACGCCATGGAATGCACATATGTCATCCATGACATCAACATAGTCATGCAGCATTCCTACAGCACACATCAACAATGCATTGTGCCCTTGGATGCATGCATTGGGACCCCCCCTAGCCATGGCAATGCACCACGAACACATGGCACCACTGAGGCGTTGCCTCTCAGCATGGCAAGATCAATGTCGGAAGCACTGTACACCACCATTGTGGTACCAAATCTGCCTGGCCACAGGGACACCAATTACCTGGCCTCACCTAGGACATGGGAATTACTGTAGGAGGCATCAATGGGGCATGTCTACTTGCATGCTTGCGCTCACCTTTGCACAAAGCAGTCACACAGACCATATTCATTGATGCAGTTGAATGTGCACATGATTCTCAATGATAGGTCAAAGTATGTGACATGAACAGGCCACACATGTGCCGAAAAGTAACAGGAACCCATTCCTCCCCCCATATAGGTGATGCCGGCTATCCCCTGAAGAGGTGGCTCCTCACACCTTTACGGAACCCACAGAACAGGCATGAAGAAGAATACAATCGTGCCCATACCCGTAGCCGCCTTGTCATTGAGCAGACTTTTGGACTTCTGAAGTCACGGTTTTGGTGCATAAGCAGGTCTGGTGGCGCACTCCTATATGGCCATGAGAAGGTGGCAAAGATCACCACGGCATGTGTCATGCTGCACAATATGTGTATGAGACGGAATGTGCCACTGCCCCCTGAGGTTGACATGGAGGCACCTGATGAGGATGATGATGGGGATGAGGATGGAGGTGAAGGGGATGCAGGTCATGCAAGAGGGGATGGCCAGGAGGGACGCGCTGTGAGACAGCATTTGATCAACCAATTGTTCTGAGTTACATGTAGTCATACTGTCACCTGTATATGGCTGGTGGGACACTGGTGTCGGTTTGTTAGCTCACAATGGACCTTGGCATCAATAAATTGATCATACACAATGAAGGAGTCCAGGCCTGTGTTTTGCTCAAACAACTGTGTATTAATGAACAGAAACAGAAAAATGTGCAACTCCCCATCCATCCCGCCACCCTTACAAGTGTCCCATCACACCCTTCCCCCACCCCCCCACAACTGTCTCATCACACCCTTCTCCCCACCCCCCAAAACTGTCCCATCACACCCTTCCCCCTACCCCCCACCCCCACAACTGTCCCATCACACCCTTCCCCCCACGCCCCACAACTGTCCCTCATAAGTCTTCAACAATGCATGTGTTCTGGCATGCACAGAAGTCAATTGACGTTCACGCCCTATTGTTCATTACCAGGGCCAGCATTTGGGGGCTGGCTGGAGGTGCGCCTGGTGGTGCGTGAAGACCATCTCAGTGGACTCGTCTGCCGCGAACTGCAGGTTGAAGAGGTGGCAGACTGTCCTTGTGTAAATTGGAGCTCCATTGCATCTGCGATGCGTGTCAGCACCTCCCAGACGCGTGTTAGCTCGCCACACAGCCTGTCCATGCAGGACTCCATCCCCTCCCTGGAGTGCCTGGATGTCTCAGAGAGGTCAGCCCTGAGACGGGCAACCTCCTCCACATGTTGACCTACAAGCACTGTTAGAGCCTGCTGCCGCTGGATGACGGTGGCCAGGTCAAGGGCAGTGGCGGCCTGTGGTGGTGTTCTGCTGCGCATCCGGATGCCTGCCGGTCTGCAGATGCCGCCTCTGGGGGGCTACTGAAGGCCTCTAATGACTCGTCAGCAGTGACGTGTGAGCCAGGTGTGGGGGGGGGGATTGCTCTGGGGTTACAGCAGGGCTTGGGGTGTGCATGGGCAGATCTAGATACGTGGGCTCATCCACGTCGGACAATGGGCCAATTGCTGCAGCCTCCCCTGCCGAACTGGCTGCAGATGAGGGTGGATCCTCGGTGGTGGGGATTGGAGAGTGGACCTCTGCAGCCGGGCAGTAGGGTGTTGCTTGGCACTGGCAGTAGCACGCAGGTCTTGTTCTGGAGGCTGCAATCGGGGCCTTGGCCCTTTTCCCCTGGATGTCATTGGGGCATCCTCGCTGGGCTGTGGCCTTCGCTTCTTTTGCACAAGGGGTGCCTGGGTAGCTCCCTCGCTGTCTGAATGTGACCCTGTCGAGGACAAGAAGGGGGATGTCATTGGTTATGGTCGCATTTACTCAATGCAGGCTACATCATGATTTCATTTGGGCCCATTTCAAAATCATTGTGGAGGATGCAGGTGAGGTGTCATTTCAGTGCCTCATCCATGCAGTGTTGTGTGTGGCACTTGGCTCTGTTGATGTATGCATGTGTGGTTGCTGGGCCAAACATGCAGTGATCCCGGGCTGACATTTGTGGGGACCTGTACATTCACATTGCATGCTTGCATCAGTGCACTTACCTCCATCAGATGTGTCTTGCACGCCGTGCTCTATCCTTCCGACACCCTCAATGCATTCTACCCCGATGAGGTCTGCACAAGTCTCTTCCCACTCCTTCAACTTGATGGGAGACCCTGATCCTCCAGCAGTGGCAGTTTTGTGATTCTCGGACAGGATCATCCTGACCCGGAGTCTCAGGTCGTCCCATCTTTTTCGGCAGTCGCGTACAGTGCGCGTGCTGCTGTCAACGGCACTCACTCTGGTTGACACTTCCTCCCAGATGGCTTTCTTCTTTAGGAGGGTCTCCCTCCGCATGTCATTAGCAAAGACCACTCCTGCATTGTCTGCTAATGTCTGAGTTAGCATGACTAACTCCTCAGTGGACAACTTCTCCTTTCGCTGCCTGTCTGTGGATTTCTTTAGTGCCTTGGGCATGGTAAGGGTGTGACGATGGTTTCCAGGCAGCAGGGTAACACGTACAGGTCCAGGGGACAGAGGATGGCAATGGATTGTGTTTTTAAAGATGGCCGCCACGCTCTTTCCCGTTCCTGTGCGATGACGCTATTTCCGGTTCCGCTTTTTAGCAGTCACCGCTAATAGCGGTCACCGCTTATTAGCGGTGACCGCTAATAGCGGACACCGATATTTGCATGCTGCGCGAGGGCGGAGGTGCTATCTGCACCTTCGGGGAGGCCGGTAAGGGACTTTTTGGTAACTTTAGCGGCATGGCGGTAGGGTCATTAACAGCATGGCGCAATGCTCGTGTCCGCGCACTCGTAATGTTACGCTATTAGCGCCCTCTTGCGAGGGCGGACACGTTAATTGCGCCATGCCGCTAATTTACGATTTTTAGCGCACAACGTGTAATGAGGCCCAAAGAGCCACATGGCACTGGCTGCAGCCCAGAAGTTTCAATGTAAAAAAACAAAAAAAACAAGAATTTTCTTTTTCTTAGGGTTCTTAGGGGTAGCAAGTGAGACCACAGGGGTAGCAAGGGGGAGCTCAGGGGTTGCAAGCCAAGAAACCTGGCCTGGGACCCTTCTCATGTTGCCAGGGAAGGACAGACGCTTCCTGATCCCGACCTTGGGTGTGGTGTTCTGCAGGAGGATCACATATGGTCGGGGGAAACAAGTCAGGAAGACTAAACTGGTGAGTTAAACCAGGCATTCAGATTCCTTGCACGAGCACTGCTGGCAAGATTATCCAGCAAAATAATCACTTGCGTATGATGCATAGTTCATCTTTAATTCTTTAACAAAGCAACACTTGAATTGTAGCACTCGCATGTGATCGGTAATTCTCTCTTTCGCTCGCGAAAGAAGCAAACGCTATGAAAAGCAATTATTAAATCTTGGAAATCACATGAAGAAGTGGTTGTGTGTGCCCAATCACGATTCTACGAGGGAGAGTAACTTCTGAATATTTATTAAATTAACAAAGTCAACACTTGCTAACAAAGAGAATGTCATGTGTTTAAACATTGTTATTTAGAGTTGGAGAGAGCAAGCAATGCCCAAGACAAGAGTGAAGAAGGTGTTTTCCCAATTGAGACTGAAACCAGTTTTTCCCAAAGACAAAGAGCAGGGGACTACCACCAAACTTATAAACATTCTTTGAAGTTGATAAACCTACATTGCCAAAGATCATAGGAGAAAGAGAGAAGTGTGCCCCAAAGGTAATTATAGGTTGTTGTTGGTTGCAGACAGACAACAAAGGCAAAGAGGCTGCCCCTCTGAAATGGGAGGCTCAGAGGAAGAGTGCATTGTCTGCTTGAAGGTGTTGAAGAACCCAAAATTGAATCTTGTCATAACCAAAACCTTTTTAAAGTCACAAAGTACTGAAGCTCTGGTGGTATCACAAAGCACTAAAGCTGTGGTGGTGTTGTAGAGGAGCAAGTGAATGCGTTTGCACTATTTCCTGCCCCGCACCACTGTCATATTGGAACAGCAGACAAAGGGCTATGGCTGGAACCCCTTGTGTAATTCCACTACCGCATCGAGTGTATGAGAGACGTTATGCACTCAGACAGCCATGTAGAACATACCCTTGCACTGAAAGTGAAGAAGTATGCCACATGGAAGAATGTCAGGATGCACCTGTAGACATCATGGAGCATTAAGTGAAATCTGACGAGGGCAGAGTAATGTCATAAAGAAGATATATGAACCTATGCTGAAACGATATGAACATACTTAAGAGTGATGATGTAATTGAAGCACCAAGAGAAATATGTACCTAAAGCTCAAGTAATCATGGACATAAAGAATAATAAGGTAACTGTGTAACATACACAAGTTTCCTTGTTTCTTTTTGTTGAACATTGGAGCTGAGTTTACCTTGAATCCTGGGGAAGGGGAGTTTACTCAGGTTATTAAGAGGTTATCAATAGACTGTGACTATCATTGTTGATGTTATTTGAATGGCCATATATTTTCTTTATGCATTTGATGTTTAAGTGTGAGAGCCAGACATCCTGTGTTAGAGTGTTTCCTTTTAGTTTGTATAGGCAGGAAAATCCTCATCAGAGTAGGAATAGAGAGGCATTGGATAACATTTATAATTTATTAAAATGGCATATTTTGAACAATCACCGAAAAGTTGTCTGCCTTACATTGCTGACCTCTCATACCACTCAGAGGTAGAGTAAGGTTTGCAATTGAAAGGTAAATGAAAGGTACAGTGAGCTAAAATATAGTTGTAGTCCCTCCCGAGTTGGCACCTTCCCATAGAACTGGTTATTTGGCCATGTTTGTTCTTGGTAGATGGGCCTTTATGTGCAATTTTAGGAATTTTGGGTGTTACCCTAAATTACGCAGGGTAATCCAGACGTGGACCCCTTGCTCACTGTGCTCAGAGGGGCATGGCCAACATGGTCAGTGACCTGCTAGGTATTATAGTCTTTTTTTATTTTAGATGCATGCTTTCAGAAAATAGAAGAGAATAGTTTAACAAACTTAATATAAAAAGGAGCACTTGTAGTCTAGTTTTAGATGCGCCATACAATGTATTTTAGGTTGTAAATTCTCATTTATTGTATAATATTGTGTGGCTGTGAAATGTTTGTCAATTTAGTTTATTGTTATGTATTTTTCTATGCTTTCTTAGTTTTCAGTTACTCTACATATGTATATGAGTAGTCCTGTACTGTATTGATCATTTAAGTTGGATTGTAGTATAAAACTTTGAAGTCAGTCCCCCTTTTAACTGATTTTTTGTAGCTTCGGTTATGGTAAAAGTCAATCAACTGCAGCCGCGGGTATTATAAAAAATGTTTTTTGTTATCATTTATTTTATTTGTGTATTTATGTATGAGTAGTCCTTAAAAGGACTGTTTTGGGGTACACTGACTGTAGAACCTTAGCACATCAGGAGTACCGTTTTGATGTTATGAAGGAACACTGCATTTCCTTCATTGGTTAGGTGTACTCCGTTGTGTATATTGGCCCTCATTAGGACTCCGGCGGAAAACCATGGTGCTATTAGCACCATGGTCGATGCCGGATCTGCAATGGCGGAATGGGGAATTACCACCCCATTCCAAGGTTGGCGGGCGGTAATTCCCCATACCACCATGGCCCTTCCCCATTCCCATTTTTGCCCCATAGGGCATAATGGGAATGGGGAAGGCGGTAAGTACGGTATCGCAAATTGCGGTACCTCTTAATCAGGCGTTAAGGGTTTAACAGCGCCAACACCTTTTACAGCGCCGTTAACCCCTTAACGCCAGGGTCCTAATGAGGGCCATAGAAATTATAGAAATTAGTCATGTTGAACTGTATGTTGTTGTTCGAAATCCATAATTGGTTGTGGTCCATCATGAATGCTGAAATAGCGTTATTAACATTTCTCTGTGATTTCTCAATTTTACCATTAGATATGGTGGTCCATCTCTATTTTTACCTTTGACTGAGATTGGAAAATAAAAAGATGGTGTGAAGAAATAGTTCAATTAGTTTTCCCATGTCATGCTTTATCATTAAAGTAAGGGACACCACTCGTACATTCCCCAAATCATTGCCTCCACAATTAATTATTATGACGTATGGGTGCCCTTTACTTCTCACACGTAACAATTTTGGTGTGATGAGGACCAGGGTGTCATCTGCATAATTTGTGTAGATGACACCCAAGTCGTC
This sequence comes from Ambystoma mexicanum, assembly GCF_040938575.1. Classification (NCBI taxonomy): domain Eukaryota; kingdom Metazoa; phylum Chordata; class Amphibia; order Caudata; family Ambystomatidae; genus Ambystoma; species Ambystoma mexicanum. The sequence goes on along the minus strand of NC_090928.1, from coordinate 295,219,477 downwards.
AAGTCGGTCGGTTAAGAGCTTCGTAAAGATGTTGTATAACATTGGGGATATACAAGATCCTTGGGGAACTCCACAGAGAATGGGGATGGGATCTGCGGATGCAGAGGGCGAGAATACTCTGGTGGTGCGGTTGGCTATGAATGACAATCCAAGAGGATGACTTAATCCAAACAGCCCACCACCACTCACACGACAACACTGTCAGCCTCGAATGCACCAAGCTCACATAAGCCAAACTCGGCAACAATCAAATCAATCAAAGGGGCGCTGATCAATGCACATTCCCTAGTTGCCCATGCTCCCAACATTGCAGACCTTCTCTCTGAAAACAACCTCGACTTCTTGGCCATCACAGAAACCTAGCTCGGCCAGGCAGCAGGCCCTGCCCTCGCCCTAGCCCTCCCAGAGGGTTGCACGATTATCAGATCTGACAGACTCTCAGGCAGAGGAGGAGGCCTCGCCATTATAGCTAGATCTACTGTGGGCCTTAGAGATACTTCCCTCGCCAGCCTACCTTCAGCAGAACTTCTCCCTGCTAAAATCCCACTAACAGCAACTCAATCCATTCTCCTTCACCTGGTCTACCCACCCCCAGACCCTATCTCCTCATTTGAGGAAGAAATTACAAGCCTCCTCTCCTCTAATACAAAACCAGGCTACCGCATCATATTCCTTGGAGACCTCAACCTTGGGTTCCAGGACCCCAATGATGCCAATGCGCTAGCTCTCAAAAACTCCCTCTCCCAACTGGAATTCAAGCATCGAATATCTGAGCCTACCCATGCCAAGGGTCGCACATTAGATTGGCTATTGGACCTGAATTGCTCCATAAACATTCTTCAGAATGAACCAATCATCTGGACAGACCACCGCTATATATCCTTTGCCATTCAGGGAACAGTTCCACTCAGCCTCTCCATCGCTCCCCCTTCTCTCTCTAGGAACACCTGCATCATAACACTACCCAATCTATACCCACTTATCAACAACATCTTGGATGACACCATTTATAAAAACCTAGATCCCACTGAATTGGGCGATCTCTATAACACAACTCTGAAGTCCGCCATGGACATCATCGCCCCAGTTAAACTAAAAAAAGCCAAAGCAGACGCCCACCTCAATAACCGGTTCACACCAGAACTTAAAACTTTGAGAAACCTAAAAACAACAGCAGAATCCACCTGGCGCAAAACACCCTCCACCCACAACAAGGCACTATACTCCTCTGCAGCAGCGACCTACAAATCAGCCATTCACACTACCAAAAAGGCAATCTATAACAATAGAATATTCAACGCAAAATCAAAAAGCAAGGAGCTATTCAGCATCTCAAGAGAACTGGAATCCCCAGCTCCACTCTCTTTGGACTGCATAAGGGATGCCGCCTAGTGTTCCAAAATTCAACAAGCCGTAGCAGACAAAATAGCCTCTCTCCAAACTAAAATAGAAGCCAAAAAGAATAGCCTGGCAAACAGTTCACCAGATAAAGCACCACCCAAGCCTAAGCGACCTCAATGCCCACTATTCTCATTTTCCACAATGACACCCAGTGAAGTGGAAGACATCATTAAAGTCCTTAAGCCTTCAAGATGCCAAGGTGACACATGCCCGGCCCCTTCTATCAAGGACTGCGCCTAAGAATTATCTCCATTCATCGCCACAATGATAAATGCTTCCTTCAAGGCCAATCTCGTCCCCAAAAACCTCAAAGAGGCATGGGTCATGCTGCTCCTAAAAAGAACAATCTAGACCCAAACATACCAACAAACTACAGGCCAATCACTACCGTCCCCTTCCTCTTAAAAATTCTTAATAGAATTGCTTACCTACAAATACAGAAATATTTAGACGACAATAATCTACTTGGATTACGACAATCAGGTTTTCGACCTAGGCATGGCACTAAGACCGCCCTCCTGGATTTAAAAATACAGATGGATGAGACAAGAGACAAAGGCAGTCTGACCATGCTCCTCATGCTAGACTTCTCCGCTGCATTTGACCTGGTCATCCACCAGATTCTCACTGATCACCTAGCCTCCGCAGCAGCCTTTTCCTCTAATGCTTCCTCTTGGATTAAGTCATTCATAGCCAACCGCACCACCAGAGTATTCCCGCCCTCTGCATCCGCAGATCCCATCCCCATTTTCTGTGGAGTTCCCCAAGGATCTTGTATATCCCCAATGTTATACAAAATCCTTACGAAGCTCTTAACCGACCGACTTGATGACTTGGGTGTCATCTACACAAATTATGCAGATGACACCCAGGTTCTCATCACACTGTCAGGACATTACGCCAATGATACCAAACTAATTAATAACATCTACCTGGAAATACAGGCATGGATGGTGACACAGAGCCTCTGCCTCAATGATGAAAAAACAGAGCTCCTGATCGTAGGCGTCCAACTCGCCTCAATAAACTTGATCCACAGTACACATCTTTCATCATTGACGGAAATACAATCAAAGTTGCTAAAGAAATAAAAACACTAGGTGTCTATCTCAACCCCACCTTATCACTAGAAAAACAAGTGAGCGCCATCGCCTCATCAACAGCTTAGACTAACAAGCTAATCAATGCCTGCAAGTCCTATGTATCTCCCACCAGCTGCATGACACTAGCGAGAGCCCTAGGTCTCTCCAAACTAGATTACTGCAACACGCTCCTATTAGGAACATCCAAACTGAATCTCAACAGACTACAAGTCTTACAAAATAACTCCTTTAGATCTGCACTAAATATCCCCAGATCTAACCACATCTCCAGATACAGACAAAATTCCAACTGGCTCCCAGTGCAGGACAGAATCTCACTCCGCTCCCTGGCAATCTCCCACAAATGTATCTCCAACACTGCACCTAAATACCTCTGTGACAAATTCTCCTTACACCAAGCCGCCCGACCCACCAAATTGTCTCATACACACCTCCTTACAGTCCCCAGATTCAACTTCAAAACTGCAGGCAGTGCCAGCTTCTCGGTTCAAGCTGCCAACCTCTGGAACTCCCTACCACCCACCATCAGACTAGAACTGTCATTCAACACCTTCAAAACCTTCGTTAAAACCTGGCTTACAGACAAAACTATCAACTGATTAGTCCAAGCTACCCTACAGCACTACCCCATTGTTTGAATAGTATTCTGCTGTTCTCTCATCCTATCTGTACTTACTCTGAAGGCTAGACCAATATGTAACCTAGGTCGACCCATTCACCTTTGCTTTGTTTATGTATATACTATTATGTATTTCCTATTATGTATTTATTCCTTTGTCTGAAACATGTCAAGTTTTCCAGTGCCCAGTTACCTCAGGGTTAGGTGTGCGATACAAATAATAAACAAATACAAAAAATGCAAATACAAATAGCTGAGATGTAAATAATATCTGAGGATGTCAGCGACACCAAGGTTCCCTGTGGGTGTGCTTCTCAACATAACCCTTCTAGCAATCCAAGGCTTTTTCCTGCCCCAGACAAATTTCACTTTGCAGTTTCTTTAAGTCATTGTCAAGAATTTCTACTGGTAGCGACAGGCAGAAATAAAGAAACCAGTGGATTAAGTTCATTTTAAGGGCTGTAACCCTCTCCAGCCAGGATATCTCCTGTTTATGCCAGCGAGACATATCTTCCTCTAGTTCCCCGAAACACTGAAGGAAGTTCTCTTTATATAATTTGTTGATGGAGTTCGGGATACAGACTCCCAAGTAAATGATGGATCCCTCTTTCCATGGGATCGGTCCTTACACAGCAAGGGAAGTTCTGCGCCTATCTGAGATGTTAGCCCCCATGGCTGTGGATTTGGAGTAGTTGATTTTAAACCCAGAGACCTCACAACATTTTGTCATTTCGACTCATGTTCATTTAGTGATGTGCCCAGTTGGGTTAAGGTGAGTAGGATGTTGCTCACATATAAAGAGAGTTTGTAGCCATCTGTTCCCCCTGCATCCCCTTTATAACAGGCTTAGAACACAGCTTGATAGCAAAGGGTTCCATTGCAAAGGCTAATATGAGAGGTGAAAGAGGGCATCCTTGACGGGTACCTCTTGATATTGTCAGTCTCTGAGTGTGATACCCATTACTCCTTAGGAATGTGTGGGCTTTGATAGTTAGCTGGGACCCATTTGGCGTAGTTGGCGCCAAAGCCAAAATCTGTTGTTATTGCTATATAGTTCCAGTTCAATAAGTAAAACGCTTCGTGTCTAGGGAGACTATCGCTAGCTCTACACCTTTTCTGAAAGGAACATTCAACTAGGTCAAGGATCCCCCTCCCATTGTCATGCAAGGTGCTTCCCGGGATAAACCCGGTTTGGTTGGGATGAACCAATTTAGGGATCACTTTTGCCAATCTGGCTGCTAGTATTTTGGTAAAGATTTTCCCATAATTGTTTATCAGGGCAATGGGTCTATAGGAATTGCAGACCTCCGGGTCTTTACCCGGTTTCGGGATCATCACTGTCAGGGACTCCTCAATGGAGGGCTTGACATGGTTTCTGTGACCTCCTCCATGGAAATGGGGGCCTCTAAAGGAGCCAGTAGTCCTTGCATGGCCGTGCTTGATGGGATTGAGGCCAGGTAGTCATTCTGTAGTATTTACTCGATATAGGTTCCAGTTATGACCTCCATAAGGTGGGCTGACATTGCCTGCTTTTTATCGCTCTCTGAGAGAAATAGTGCCCCATTCTTGCTCCTTAGAGGATGGATATTATTGCGGGTGTGCATTTTCCTCAGAGCAGAAGCTTGTTCGCTTTATTGCTATTCGACTAGTAGAATTGTTTAGTGTATGCAAAAGCTCTGGCTGATATGTCAGCCAGATGCATCTCGAGTTGTGACTTTGCTTTATTGAGGTCTTCCCAGGCCTTTCTAGAGTGGGAGGTTTTATGTGCATTCTCTAGGTCCCTCACCTTTCCCCCAATTTCACCTGTTGTAAGGAGCTCAGCCTTCGTTGTTCTGACGCTTTCACCATTAACTCCCCTTTAATGACAGCCTTCATTGCACCCCAGACAATCGATAGAGGGGTTCGCTTTAAGGTGTTTTCACTGAAGTAGGCTTTCAAGACCTCTGCAATTTTGCCTCTAATTCCTAGGTCCTGTAAAAGAAAGTCCTGTAGCTTCCAGGTCCCAGGGCGTCGAGCCAGGAAGCCTGATGCACAGATGCGGGCTAGATCCGGGGCATGGTCAGCGTTTATCCTAGTCGGTATCGTAACATCTTCCAGACACGGAAAATACTTGCCAGATAAGAGAAGCAGGTCTATGCTTGAAATGTTCTTATTGGCATGGGCGTAAACTATGCCCAGTTCCCTAAGAAAATGTGCGAAACCCACCGCTATAGAGTAATTTTGCTTGGTAGGTTGTAGAGTTTTATTATTGTCCGCATCCGGGGCTAGGTTGAAGTCACTCCAACTATGAGTCTCTCCTCTACAGGAATAGTAATCTTACAAAAACAGAAAGAAAAGCATGAACATATGATGAGACTATCATTATTAAGGAGGCAGATAAATGTGTTAATATAGTCGTGCATTTAAAAAAAAAAAATGTATTTACTTGTACCGCGCTGATAGACTGTAAGCATCTGGGAGCAAACACTGAGACACGGACAGTAAACTTACAGTAAGACAGGACACTTGATATAATATGATATGTCATTTGTAACGTGCCTATACACAAGTGTTTCAAGGCGCGACGAGGCAAGGGGGGGAAACAAGGGGAGACAGACAGCGATCCTACTAGGCCAGGTGTCATTCAGATCGCGCAAGTGCAAGGGTACGGGGGAGGGAAAAAGTGAAAGGGGGAAAGGGAGAGGGGAAAGTGCAGTACAGGGTTAATAGCATACAGGAATAAATAACAGAGGCCAGCTGGTGGCAAGTATGAGGTAAGTGCAGACAAGTGCTGGGAAGGGGGGGGGGGCTGTAGGGAAACAGACACACAGTCCCGCAGTGCAGGGGTTGCCGGGGAGGCAGTGCAGGGGAGAGTGGCTGGGCCAAGGACCGAGAACGGTGAATGGCCCAGTTACAGATTCAGTGCAGTTTCAGTAATTTTAGCAAGGGAGAGGGGGAGAGAAAGCGGAGGCAAAGAGGAAGGTTTTGAGGTGCTTCTGGAACCGGAGATGGTTCTCCTCAAGTTTCAGGGAGGCAGGAAGGCTGTTCCAGAGGGAGGCCCCTGCAGCGGAGAGAGATCTGCCCCCAACTCGTTGTTTGGAGAAGCGGCTGACCCTGAGGGAGTTGGAGGCGGATGAGCGAAGAGCTCGAGAAGGAAGATATTTAGGAAGAGAGAGTTGAAGGTATTTTGGCCCAGGGCCCAAGAACGCCTTGTGGACAATGCAGAGGGTTTTGAACTTGATCCTCGCAGTCACTGGGAGCCAGTGTAGTGATTTCAGTCCTGGAGAGATACCGTCCCTGGGCTTGAGGCCAAGGACAAGTCTCGCAGTCCTGTTCTGGATGAGTTGCAAAGGGCGGAGAGTAGAGGCAGGCAGATTTAGATAGAGGCTGTTACAGTAGTCCAGCTTCGAGAGAACCAGGGCTCTAGAGACAGTGAGCTTCTGGGGGAAGGAGAGGAAAGGAGGGATACCTCTGAAGAGGTGTAGCTGGTAGTGTGACTTCTTAGAGACGGTGGATATGTGACGAGAGAAGGAGAGTGTGGAGTCGAAGATGACCCCAAGGTTTTTTGCCTTGCAGGTAGGAGCAGGAAGAGGGCCAAGAGAGGCCGGCCAGAGAGCTGCAGGGAAGGAGGGAGTGGGTGTGCCGATTAGTAGGATCTCAGTCTTGACAAAGAAAACATGGAAGGACCGCTGCCTAATGAATCATATACTGTCACGACTGGTTTTTCACTTAAAGAGGTGTGTTTTCAGTTTTTTCCTGAAGCCTGTGTATTTAGCCTCAAGTCTTAGTTGTAGGGATAAGTTGTTCCATTTAGTTGCTGCCATTACTGGGAAAGCTTTGCCCATGCCATTGGATCGCTTATGGGTCATAACTGTGATATGTCCTGCAGCTTCCGATCTCACACCTCACCCAGATATGTAAGGGGTGATCTTTTCCTTGAGGTATGCTGGGGCTTTCCTGTACAGGACTATGGATTAGGGTCATAGTTTTGAACAGGATCCTATCTTTCACAGACAGCCAATGCAGAGCTACTCTGTCATTGCTGATGTGTTCTTTCCTTGTTTTCCTTTTCCCAATTCTAACTGCGTTGTTCTGGATTACTTGGTATTTTGCTATGCACCACTTATTAGCACTTAATAGTAGTGCATTGCCGTAGTCGAGCCGAGATAATATGGTGGCTCTGGCGATGGTCGCACAGTTTTACTCACTCAGGCGAGGTTGGATGGCTCTGAGGAGTCGAAGATAGTATGAACAGTTCTTGTTCAGGTAGATAACCTGTGCTTTGGCACTCATGGAGGCTTCCAAGAACAGCCACAGTGTTTTCACTTTCCATACCAACTGTATAGGGGAGTCGTTGATGTTAAATGACTCATATTGTGGACCCGAGCTTGGCCCGGCATGGCAGGAGCTAAAGACCATCAGCTCTGTTTTACAGCCATTGAGGCACATCCAGTTCCTATCCATCCAACCTTCAATTATGTTATATAATGCAGTCACTTTGGTACGATCCATGGAATAGCTGCCGCTCAATTCTACCACCAACTGGGTATCATCTGCATAGTTTGTGAAATGTGCTCCAATTTTATCTAGTACTATGCAGAGGAACCTGAGGTAAAGGTTAAACAGGAGCGGTGATAAGCTGGCACCATGTGGGACGGCACAAAAGACAGAAGTCAACTGTGAGAATTTATTACCCCAGTGGACTTTCGATTTCCTGTATGTTAGGAAAGATGCCAAACAGCTGGTGGCTTATTTGGAGCAATTGGCCACCTTCTCCAGTGCCCATTGGAGCTGTTGGTGGTCCAATACATCAAATGCTGTGCTTAGGTCAAGAAGTATAAGTAAACCCGTGTTGCCTCTATCTATAATGCTCAACATATGTTTTTGCAAATCCAGCATTGCTGTTTCAATGCTATGAGCCGCCCGGAAGCCTGACTGTCGATTATGCAAGATATCATTTGTCTCAACGTAGGATTGAAATTGAACTGTGGCAACCTTATACATCATCTTGAGTAAGAAATTACAGTTTATTATAGGTCTGAAGTTTCCTGGCTCCTTCTGATCCAGGCCTGTTTTTTTATCATTATTATTTTGAGGTTGGTAGATCGATCTGGGCCTTAGTCACTGTTTGTGCAGCTATTATCAATTCCCCTGCACTCTTGATTTTATTTGAGAAGCCTGTCTGTAACTTGTCGCAATCTTCCTGGGACGGAATGAACATAGACGACAAGGCTCTTGGTTTTTCGATAAATTTGAGTTTTTTTAATAACTTACTGGTGGAATTGGTGGCTAAACTGATCTGTTCATTAAAATATATTGTTTTGCTTCGCAAATGTCCTTTTTAATACAAAATAAGGTCATTTTATAAAAAGACTATATTAAAAAGGGCCAAATACACTTACAAAGACCTGAATGCTACATTAAAATAAATAACAAATCTATCATAACCATCACACAAAGGAGGAAAGAATTGATAATAAAATGACATAAAAAGGATTTATAACAGATGATGCAAATGTTTTTCTGATAAATTAACATTCCACTATCCCTGACAATTTATTTCTTGCTGAAAATACATGAAAAATCTGATACATTAGCAAAGGTATGACCGATTATTAATGGCATTGGTTGGTTGAAAGAGAATATGTCACAGTATATTGATAAAGCCACAAGGCCAAATGTGCTGGAACTGAATCATACATGAAGGAGTCCATGCATATTTTACATATTTTAGACCAGGTATCCTGGCAGGAACAATACACACTAGTCACTATAGATGTGAAGGTGCTTTACACCTCAACAGAACACTGAGTTATTTTTTCAGAGAAAGCTTGCTTCCTATCTCTTGCACTTTGCAAAGATTAAGAAAATACCGGATTTTAATTTGGAAAGTAATATCTTCATATTCACTGAGAAATTCTATACGCAAACTAAGTGGATTGGGATGTTGCATACTTTGTTCCGTTATTAGCTAATCTATTTATGAACTCACACATTCCCCTACGAAAAAGGATCTTACTAACAATGTCTTATGGAGCGGAACAGAATTACAAGTAAATATACTAGATCTGAATCAGAATGGGATTGGGATACAATTAAGCATCGCCCTTAGCCACTCTAATGCTGATTATTTTGGATCTTTGCACATATAGAGAGAATAATCAAGGTCATTCCGGGAAATGGAAAGAAGTAAATTCAGTAATGCATGAACAGAGCTATCTTTGCTGAAATGCAATTACCAATATTCCAAAAGGGGAATTTGTGAGGGCTTGCAGGAACTTTATCCAAGATGACACATTAAAAAAGGAATGCCAAGTGATTAAGATTCCCACAGAGGGTATGAGAAGAGACTAATTAATGGAGCACACCAAAAAGTAAAACTCACAACTATGAAATAATTACATGTTTCCAAAAAGAAAGAACAAATGGAGATGGATGCAGATATCTTGCTTGTAACAAGCTACTCACATCAAAGTAAAGTGTTCTATAATATATTACAAAAACACTGTAATATTCTGCTAATGGTTGATGACATGACCTAAGAGAGTATCTAGGAAATACATCAGTATTGACATACACTATAGCCCTCATTACATACTAAATTATGTCCGAGCTTTATGAAGAATGAAAAGTATGACTGGGCAAGCTGGCAAAATGTGTATGGTTCCTATAAATGTGGATCATGTGCACTTTTCACACTTGCATGGAATAATACTAATACACTAGTAATTACCAATGGGCAACAAGTTGCAACTAAAGGTTTTATAAACTGCAGTGCAAAACATGCTGTATTTGCAATAATACGTGTATGTCAAAGATCTATATAAGGAGTACCATAAGATAATTGAGGATTGAAACATGGGAATAGCTTGGCATAGTTGGCAGTCAAGAATGGGGTTCAATTGCTAAAATAACACAAATATAGTTTTTTTTTTAAAGTATTCTAAGTTCCCACTAGCTCTACATTTGCAAGAGGAATACCATGCAAACCAAAAGGAAGAAATAACATCTGTTTGACTGGTGCTTGTGAAATGCAATAGTAGAGGTGGAGACAGCCAAGTGAAACTCAGACGAATGGAAGCTGATTACATATGCAATCTGATAAACGTATGTAATAGGCCGAATTCTAAACATGAAATTAATTATTTTCTCTGAATTGGCAAATAACCTTTGTACATACAATATTAAGAAAGGGAAAGAAACATTTATAATATGCTCATAATACTTATGCAAGGATGTTGATTCAAGTAAGTATTAACAAGATAATGTGACTGCGTTCCCTTACTTGGGGGAACTGTTCGCTCTTCTTTTCTTGACAGTGTCATAACCTAGGGACTGCAATGTTGAAACTTGTTTGCAGGTGCAGAACACCAGTGGCACATTTGTGTGCATGCGCATAGTGCTGCGCTTGGTTAGATGCCCTGGACAATGACTGGGCCTGCACAGAGCCTCACCTTCATGCAGGTATTGCCAAAGACAATGCCACCACACAGGGCTTTGCATCACAGTTCCTCTTAACTCCTTGAAGGCAATGCTGTCTCTTGGAAACCTTCTTCCATGCCAATTGTTTTCTGTCGTCTTATCCCTTTCCGATCTGTTTTCCTTTTCCATGCCTAATGTCTGGCTTATCTCTACTTTGTTAAATTCCTGTCTGGAAAACTTCCTCTACCTTTCGTTTTTTCCCATTCTCCAATATGGTCTCTTCAACAACTGTGACTACCCACACTGAGTGTGCGCACTGTCTGAACACCACGTTAATATGTGTGTCGTCTTCCCTCTGTGATGTTGGGAGAGTTCATTTTACCTGGGCTGAGTTATTATTAATCTTGGCCCAGGGAGACAGAGAGGTTGACCGTGCTGCCCACCCACAGGATTAGACTGCACACTGAGCACTATAGGTCTGTGCTTGACTGCCTATGGACCCAGCTAACATGTATAAGGGTTCAACGTGGGGTACAGCTTGACAGATGATAACATATCTTTTTTTTAAAACGATTCCTATTCAATAAACACACATGTATAAGAGAGAAATGATGTCTCAGGACATGATAACATGCAAAAACATATATAGTTATTTAGAATTTGAATTTGGGTACATAGTAATTTAAAGTTATGCCATTTAAAATCATATTGTACACACACAACGTATTTATAACAAATTATAAACATGACGTATAAAACAGCATAAACCAAAAATTGACAAAGTCACTAAGTGTTTCATGCAGCGGGTTTATGACATAACATGTATATGTGAGTATGTCATAGTTATGCTTAGGATATATTCAAAATGGCGACCGCAGTCAAGGTGGAACACCATGCACTGCTGAATATAGCATTCATGATTAACATCCAAACACTACATGTAAGTGGACCATTTAATAATTTTATTAGTATTTGAATCCTTGGTGCGGATATTAGACACATACATTCTTACTATAATTTTTGATTTTATAGCTTGCAAAGAATCTAAACAGATTAACGGAACATAACAGTAATAAAAAAAACCCTTTTAAAAAAAAAAGAAGTAAAAACCAAGAAATAGAATAAAATATACACAAACAAGGGAAAGATAGGAGATGCACATATTTTAGTGAACACCACACATTATGTAATTTTTGTAATTTGTTCTTTTTATATTTACATCCTTTTCATTATACAAGGAAACATTTGATAACCATGAAATCAAATAAGTAACAACTGTTTTGGGAAACCTTGAGTATTTGTTATAAACAAATCCCTAATTTAGCAGGACTCTAAATATATTATGCCACATTCAAGATTCAATTTATAAGAAAATATGTTAAGTAAAATCATTTTAATATGTGTACAGTTCCAATAAGCTTAGTTTTGTTTTCAATCTCATGTTAACCTTTTCCTTCTGTTCGGCAGTACTACTATTTAACAAAGCATGGTCTGAAATCTTCACAAAAGAATATCTAAGCATTTATGAAAATATCATTGAATTCAAACTGTGTAGATAAGATTTGAGATATGAAACATATGCCACATAATGAATTAACAAGGTTATTTGAAGAGGTAAAACACCATCAGTGAATACATACTGTAATGTTGAATACTATTTGTTGCAACCAAATAATCTGAGATGATAGATTAACCACAAAGGTATTCCATTTTCGGAAAAGAGTATAATCCAAGCAAATGTGCAATTTGAGGAGGATATCAACTAGATTGCGTAAAGAATTAAGATACTACAAACACAATTTATATTATGATAGCATTTTTCAATGATTGCTGTTTATATGTGTAACGCTCACCTGATTCCCGCAGAGGCGCCGGTCTTGACTGGGTGAATGCCGTATCTTCAAAGGTGATGTGTAACACACGGTTGGCTCTTTGGGTTGGACCTCTGTGCACTGTATGTCTGACTCGAAGAGTAAGATGTCTGCAGATAGAAAATATGGGATTAATGAACTGGGGTTATTGGGTGCCTCTCTCCTCTTCCCTTTCTCTTCTCCTGTAGAACCCCAAAGGTTAACGCCCTCACCTTAGGCAAGTGAACGCCGAGCTCTCCATCTGCCTCGGGGCAGGGTGCCGTAACCAGTTTCTTCACTGGATAAGGGTGCAGGCCTCTTGACCTCAGAGGACTGCTGTCCGTCGTTAACTGCACGAACGGTAAGTTCTGGGCACTTCAAATGTCTTAAAAGTCTTTTGTAATGATATCTCTTGTTTTGCAGGGTTCCGGCGATGGAGGATGGCGGGCTGATGAGAGTTGAGGATCGAACCCGCGTGAGGAATAGAAGCGCCTGGAAGCACGTAAGTAAGCGCTTGTAGCCTGCTTCACGATGCGCACTAACTGTCCCTTTTATCTTGCAGGTACAAGTTCGGAGCTTTAGAGGCGCCAGGACAGGGTCCAAAAGGTCCCAATTGGGACTGGCTGGCACTCGGAACCGGGGTTATGGGTCTGCTTCCAAGGGAGTCGGGCAAGTCCTGATCTTTTGGAAGCAGAGATCATGACAATATGCCTCGATAAAGACAATTTAGTCGAAACACATGTTGGCAGGCAGAGCATGCAGGCAGACAGTAAGAAATTAAATTATGAATTGTGAATTTATTTTGTTAATGTGGGTTTGACTGAATAATTTACATGAACAGAGTTAACATTTGCATGTAATGATTTTGCGCACTAACACGCAGGAGTCTGAAATTGATCTTTTACATAGTGGCCGAGGGCAGAATGCTAGTTTCTGTGTCCACCTGTGTAGCAAGTGAATAAAAAAAGAATACAGTTTAGTTTTGGAGTTGTGGCCCAAGATCTTGTTTAGGTTTACATTTTACAGTGAATATACAATACCCCCGACTTCACCTACTACCCCCCATCTTTACCACTCTTCATAACCTACCTGTTATGGAGGGGTGGGTAAATCGGAATGCCATAACTGGAGTTTTGCTACTGGCAGAAAAAAAAGTAATTCAGACCCAGATGGGAAACCATCATAAAAGTGCTTTTCCTCAAGGTCTATGTCAGTGAGGTGTAGGAGTGAATGATTATTGTTAAAATTGGCAGTCTGAATCTTGATTTCAGTAATTGGTTATGGAGATACTTTATTTTCCTTTTCCCTTTTGGAGAGATGAGAGTGTGTAGAAATTAAGGGACGATTGTGCAGGGTTATTTATGGTGACTCTGCAAACTTGATTTCCTTTGTAAATTTCTGTCTATTCTGTGGCTCATTTTTGTGATTTTTAATGGGAGCCCTCTGTGGGTCCCCTGAGTGGCTGGTGTTTTTGCCCAAGCAATGAATTTGTCATTTTGGGACCAATGTCACATGCCTTCAGCAATTCTATCTGTAAGTTTAGTATACACATTTGTATTCATTTTCCCTTCCATCCTTCCATAATTAACAGGTAAATGGGCCTCATTAGGACCCAGGCGGTAAGGGGTTTACGGCGGCGTAAACAGCGCCGACCCTTACCGCCTGATTCCGAGGTCCCTTAGCGCCATAGAGGATTTAACACCTGCTTTTAGCAGGTGTTAAAATCCATGGCGCTAAGGGACCTTGTTGTTAATTACGCCACCGTAATTTACGGTGGCGTAATTAACGCCTTCCCCACTCCCATTATGCCCTATGGGGCAAAAATGGGAATGGGGAAGGGTAAATGGGGATTGGGGACTTACCGCCCCGCCAACCTCGGAATGGGGCGGTAAGTCCGCCAACCACCATGGCGTAAACGTAGTTTACGCCATGGTGGTAAAGGTACGACCCAGGCGGTAACTTACTGCCTGGGTCGTAATGAGGCCCAATAAATTGAATCTCTTTTGTGTTGTGCAAAATGTAAAAATTAACAGGCCGATTCATGGAATAAATGTGCGCCGAAAATTCCGGCGCAGAGGGGCCAATACGTGCGCTGCGCCGAAAATCAGCGCAAAGCGCAGGGAAACCAGCGCACGTCGATTCATGGAAGTCCGTGCGCAAGAAAAGCAGAGGACGTGCGCCGAAAAAGCGCGCGGCGCAGGCCGGCGCACAGGTCAACCAACGTCGTGCGCCACGGCCACTGCGCCATCACTCCGAGCGCAGCGCACAGCTCTAAAGTAGGCGGAACACAGGGCGGGACACTCGGAATGGGGAATAAAATGGGGCACAACACTCGGAATGGGGAAGAATGTGGGCAGCACGGGGAAAGTTCAGGAGGCAAGTGCGCGGAACGCCCACACGCTCGCATACAACACGTATTCATGGAATAGAATAGGGCAAAAAAGCGCACGCTCAAAGCAGCGCACAGGCACAAACAGGCACAAACACGACCGCCACAAGAAAGCAGGCGGTAGCGTGTCTGCGCCTGTAAGAAATGTGCGCTAAAAGGCGCGCCAACAAATAGCACCTATATACAGACATAACCAATGTACAATACTGTTGCCCTCCTGGACAAATGACGTACAAAGGGGTACCCACAAACACAGACACGCGCAGAGAGAAAAAATAAACGTGTGCGTGCATACCGGGGTGCGCGGTAAGTTCCACACGCGATATGGGCTGGGCGGGTACGTGGATTGCAGGGGTGCGCGGGAAGTACCACACGCGATATGGCAGGGAACGTGGATTCGAGGGGTGCGCGGGAAGTTGCACACGCGAAATGGGCGGGTACGTGGATTCCAGGGGCGCGCGGGAAGTCCCACACGCGATATGGCAGGGAACGTGGATTCGAGGGGTGCGCGGGAAGTTGCACACGCGAAATGGCCGGGTACGTGGATTTCAGGGGCGCGCGGGAAGTCCCACACGCGATATGGCAGGGAACGTGGATTCGAGGGGTGCGCGGGAAGTTGCACACGCGATATGGCCGGTACGTGGTTTTCAGGGGCGCGCGGGAAGTTCCACACGCGACATGGCCGGGTACGTGGATTTCTGGGGCGCGCGGGAAGTTCCACACGCGATATGGCCGGGTACGTGGATTTCTGGGGCGCGCGGGAAGTTCCACACGCGATATGGCAGGGAACGTGGATTCGAGGGGTGCGCGGGAAGTTGCACACGCGAAATGGCCGGGTACGTGGTTTTCAGGGGCGCGCGGGAAGTTCCACACGCGATATGGCCGGGTACGTGGATTTCTGGGGCGCGCGGGAAGTTCCACACGCGATATGGCAGGGAACGTGGATTCGAGGGGTGCGCGGGAAGTTGCACACGCGAAATGGCCGGGTACGTGGTTTTCAGGGGCGCGCGGGAAGTTGCACACGCGATATGGCCGGGTACGTGGATTCGAGGGGTGCGCGGGAAGTTGCACACGCGAAATGGCCGGGTACGTGGATTTCTGGGGCGCGCGGGAAGTTCCACACGCGATATGGCCGGGTACGTGGATTCGAGGGGTGCGCGGGAAGTTGCACACGCTAAATGGCCGGGTACGTGGTTTTCAGGGGCGCGCGGGAAGTTGCACACGCGATATGGCCGGGTACGTGGATTCGAGGGGTGCGCGGGAAGTTGCACACGCGAAATGGCCGGGTACGTGGTTTTCAGGGGCGCGCGGGAAGTTCCACACGCGATATGGCCGGGTACGTGGATTTCTGGGGCGCGCGGGAAGTTCCACACGCGATATGGCAGGGAACGTGGATTCGAGGGGTGCGCGGGAAGTTGCACACGCGAAATGGCCGGGTACGTGGTTTTCAGGGGCGCGCGGGAAGTTGCACACGCGATATGGCCGGGTACGTGGATTCGAGGGGTGCGCGGGAAGTTGCACACGCGAAATGGCCGGGTACGTGGATTTCTGGGGCGCGCGGGAAGTTCCACACGCGATATGGCCGGGTACGTGGATTCGAGGGGTGCGCGGGAAGTTGCACACGCGAAATGGCCGGGTACGTGGATTTCTGGGGTGCGCGGGAAGTTGCACACGCGATTTGGCTGTGAGCTCCCAGGCATTACCTGTACACCCTCCACGGCCCCTGCAGGCAGCACACACCACAGGGAACTACCCTGCACACCAGCTCATGTCTCCCACCACCCCCACCCCCAGCACTGTGGGCAACCTGCCAGCAGGCCCCCACCCATGGCCAACCCATGTCTCCCACCACCCCCACCCCCAGCACTGTGGGGAACCTGCCAGCAGGCCCCCACCCATGGCCAACCCATGTCTCCCACCACCCCCACCCCCAGCACTGTGGGCAACCTGCCAGCAGGCCCCCACCCATGGCCAACCCATGTCTCCCACCACCCCCAGCACTGTGGGCAACCTGCCAGCAGGCCCCCACCCATGGCCAACCCATGTCTCCCACCACCCCCACCCCCAGCACTGTGGGCAACCTGCCAGCAGGCCCCCACCCATGGCCAACCCATGTCTCCCACCACCCCCACCCCCAGCACTGTGGGCAACCTGCCAGCAGGCCCCCACCCATGGCCAACCCATGTCTCCCACCACCCCCAGCACTGTGGGCAACCTGCCAGCAGGCCCCCACCCATGGCCAACCCATGTCTCCCACCACCCCCACCCCCAGCACTGTGGGCAACCTGCCAGCAGGCCCCCACCCATGGCCAACCCATGTCTCCCACCACCCCCAGCACTGTGGGCAACCTGCCAGCAGGCCCCCACCCATGGCCAACCCATGTCTCCCACCACCCCCACCCCCAGCACTGTGGGCAACCTGCCAGCAGGCCCCCACCCATGGCCAACCCATGTCTCCCACCACCCCCACCCCCAGCACTGTGGGCAACCTGCCAGCAGGCCCCCACCCATGGCCAACCCATGTCTCCCACCACCCCCAGCACTGTGGGCAACCTGCCAGCAGGCCCCCACCCATGGCCAACCCATGTCTCCCACCACCCCCACCCCCAGCACTGTGGGCAACCTGCCAGCAGGCCCCCACCCATGGCCAACCCATGTCTCCCACCACCCCCACCCCCAGCACTGTGGGCAACCTGCCAGCAGGCCCCCACCCATGGCCAACCCATGTCTCCCACCACCCCCAACCCCCCATCCACCTGGGGCACCCTCCACCAGGCCCCCACCCATGTCCCCCTGGCCCTGACGATACACAATAATGCCAGTAATGACCAGCATACCCAGCACAAACACCCAGGCAAGGATTGCATGCACCCACATAGTGAATGCAATCACATGACACAACCCCAAAGGCAAGTAAGCAAAAGAACACATGGCCGCCACACACACATACACAATGGGTGCAAGTCAATGTCAAAACCCATATCATGGCATGTAAGAAACCAGAGAAAAAATGACACAAGTGTAAGATAATATCAAAATGTATTAAAAATAAAAATAAAGTAAACTCTGACAACTATCTGGTAAAGCAAATAAAAGGTCCATGTCCGGGAACAAAAATGAGAAACCAAAAAACAAAGGATAGAAAAAAGAATAGATTTTGTCCAAAGTAAACACATGTAGAATGAAATGAAAGATAAACCATTACGACATGGTGTGACCAATATGAAAGTTAAAAAATCAATCTCACAAAAAATAACTATATTTACAGGATTGTTCAAGGGTCCATGAGCCCAACACCACAAATTAAACCTAATACTAACTATCTAAAAAAATATGTACAAAGAAGTGGCCATTGTCCAAGCGGTCCAAAAAAAAAAAATTAAATAAAGGAAACCTAGCACTAACTAACTAAAAAACTATATACAAAGGCAGCGGGCTAGTCCTGCGGCTCACTTGGTGATGCTGGCCAGGGCATCCTCGAACTCCACGTCAATGTCCTGGAGGCGGGACTCAGTCCTGGCCCCGAGGTCTCGCAGGGACAACCCCATGTGCTCTCCAAATTCCCTGTGAGCCTCCTCGAGGCACTCAGCCCGCCTCAATGCCTGATGCATGGAGATCTCCGCCCTGGCCATGGCGAGCCGCTCCTCTTCCGCCCGCTGCCGCTCCGCACCTATCCGCTGGCCAAACTCCTCCCACACGGAACACACCGCCATGCCAGGGTTGCCCTGCCCTCCGGCCGATGCCTGCCCCTCCGATCTTGATGGCCCTGAGCCATGATGCCTCCCACGTCGAGCCCGCTGCTGCCTGCGACGCCACTGCCTCTGCCAGCACGACGGCATCCAGGCTGATGGTAACCACCGACGCCGTCGTGCACGTGCCCTGCCCGATGATGCCGGCACATCTTCCATCTGCTGGGGTCCACTTGCTGTGTCGTCCACCCCTGCTGGACCTCCGACTCCCAACTGTGGCAGGGATGGGATCCCCACCGAGCTGGCTGCATTGGTCGGGGCAGGTCCACAGGGGGCCATGGTGGCATCTGGGCCGGAAGACGGCAAGGAGAACGACTGGTGGATAGCCTGCACAGAGGAGGAGAGGGCCGTCAGATTGGCCAACACATGCAGGAACCCCCCGAACATGGCCGATCCCAATTGGGCCACGTCGGCACGGTGCACTTCGTGATGACGTGCGTGCTCCTCCCGGGAAGCACGCACGGCATCACGAATCACAGCCGTGCGCATCGCGACCCCAATCAGGACCTGCTCCACGCGGCCAGGGGTTCCCACGGCCGCAGGTGGAGGGGAGTCAGTTGACATGGACATCCCCTCTACCTGCGGACGGGCCTGGGACGGGGCATCCCTGCTGGTGCATGGTGGTGCACTCACAGGGTCAGGGACAGCGACATGCACAGGCCCCTCCACGGTGACCTGTGCTGCCTCCTGGCCCTGGCCCTGGACTGCACCACTTGCACCAGCAGGGATGCTCCCACCAGGGCCCATGTGTGCACCAGTGTCGGCCTCCTCCTCCTCAGTGCAAACCACCAACCTGGATGGCTCCTCACCGTCTCCCGCCGTAGCAGGCCCCTGTGGGGGCTCACCCACCCCTTCCGCTGCAGCCGTGGGGGCATCCCCGCCGCCTTGCTCCACAGCGCCGTCTCCGCCCTCTTCTTCACTAGCCGCTGCGTAGAGGGAGACAAAGAACACAAGCATCAGGCTACTGTACAATGGTCCCCTAGACAGGAAGCAACAGCAGATGAGCACCCCTGTCAAAGTACACTTCCATCATGTCCCTCCACAACACATGGGTCAGTCCAGGCAAAACACACACAGTAACAGGCATGGTGCATGCCATGCACATTTCCATGCATGTCCAATTGACTCTTGAAACATTCAATGAAATGTAACTCACATGCATCATGGCTCATGCATATCACATGCACACACTACACCTCAGTCACATCCATCTGGCCACAGTCACACCAAACACAGGCAAAACAAGGGTAAGGTGGGTGCGTCACTGAATCTGTGCATTGTCACACACATGAGTCATGCATCCATGGCATGCACAAGTCACAGACATGCAGGTCAGGCACACAGACATGGCTACCATATATGTACCTGGCATCAGCACCCATCCTCACCCCCATCCATGTCCAGGTACAGAGACTGGCATGCTCTCATGTCCCAAATCTGCATAGTGCTCCCCATGCCGCATTTCTACACATGCAACAACCATGTGGGTCACACATCACTGGTCGCACATGCATTACCATGATGTCCCAGCACACATACATGCATACATGGCACATGGCACACATACAGGCAAGTATCATAGAACCAGCACACCGCAACATGCCCTGTCTCACGCAGTGATGCTTGGACACTTACCGCTCAACTCCAGACGGGTCTCCCTCTCAAGGATCTGGGCGTGGAGCGCTGGGCGTACGCGTTCCAGGACCCTCTTCTGGATGGAACTCATGTGGCCCCGGCCCCCCTCCACGAGGCGCCGGGCCTTCACAAGGGTCCTGGACCTCAAGTCCTCCCAGCGCTTCTTGATCTTCAAGACGTTGCGGGTTGCCACCCCCTCCGCGTTGATGGCAACCACACAGTCGGCCCAGATCCTCTCCCGTCCTTCCTTGCTGGCGCGGGACGATCCAAAGAGGGCATCATACTGCCCCAGGACATGCTCCACCAGGACACCAACTTCGGTGGCAGTGAAGCTGGTGCCCCTCTGCCCCTCTGGCCTGGGGTTGCCACTGGTGCCAGATGTAGAAGTGCCCGACATGGCAACCCCAGAGGCAGGTGTGGGTGGGCAACTGGGTCCTGGGGCTGGGCTGTGGAGCGATGTAATCCCAGTTGGGAGTCTTCAGTTCCAGCAGGGGTGGACACAGCAACTGGACCCCTGCAGATGGCTGATGTGCAGGCACCAAATGGCAGGGCACGGTGGCAGCAGGCAGGCAGGCAGGCAGGCAGCAGCAGATAGCACGTGGGAGGCTGCACAGGGCACTTGGGGGGCAGTAACTCGGCCTTCGGGGCAGGAGCGTGGTGTTCCGTGTGTTTTCGGGTGGCCAGCTTGATACGGAGTGATTTGGCACGTGAAATTCCTGCACGTCAGCGTGAAATCCGAGGAAAGGCCCTTAGCGCGTAAGTGCGTCAGCACGCATACGCGATTCTATTGGACCAGAGTCCCTCATCGCGTAAGCGCGTCTGACGTGATCCGCACGGGCGTTCCCCACTCAGCACGTGAAGACGGAGCACACGTGGAAATCCTGCACGTCAGAGTGTCATCGCGTGTAATTGGCCAAAAGTGCGCGTACACGCCATTGGCCTATGTACGTGTATTTCATCGCGTGTAATTGGCCAAAAGTGCGCGTACACGCCATTGGCCTATGTACGTGTATTTCAGGGGCGCGCGGCCACTTACACAGGCAAGTACGTCAGCGCACCTGTATGCCTGCAGCGTGGGAATTTCCACACGCGATTGGAGTGGGAACCCGATTCCAGGGGTGCGAGGCTCACACGCTGCCTACTACACGCGCAAGGCATTAATTTGCGCACTTTTCAATAAACAAGCCAGATGCCAGGATGAACATACCGTTCCTAGCAGCAGTGGCAGTGGGCTACCAAAGGAGGATGAGGAGGAGAGTCAGGGCCAGAATATTCACACCCAGAACCAGCCTATTCGGGATGCCTGATGACCAGGTGTATGGGAGGTACAGGTTTCCAGCACACATCATACTGGACCTGGTCAGTGAGTGGGAGGATGACCTCACATCACCCACCCTGTGCTCCCAAGCACTCAGCCCCCTGCAGAAGGTCCTGAATGTACTGCACTTCTTGGCCACTGGATCCTTTCAGCGGACAAGTGCCATAGTGGGTGGTGTGTCACAGGCCACGCAGTCACGCTGCCTACACCAGGTCTTGAACATCATCACTGCACGGCCTTCAGTCCGCAGGCACATATATCTCCCCAGGACTCATGCAGAAAGGCGGACGTGCATCCAGGAATTCTATGGTGTGGCTCAATTCCCCAAAGTGCTTGGTGCAATTGACTGCACACATGTGGCTCTACGTCCACCCAGGGCAACAGAGCACATCTATAGAAACCGCAAGCACTGGCATTCCATCAACGTCCAAGTTGTATGCAATGCCAAGGGAATCATCACATCAGTATATGCCAACTATCCAGGGTCCACCCACGACAGCTTCATCTACAGAATGTCTACCCTATGCCGGGACCTAGAGGCTGGCCAGCATGGAGATACATGGCTGCTTGGTGAGCATGAATGCCACTGCACATGCATGCATGTCAGATACTGGGTCATGACACAACACCACTAATGATACCCATCACCACCTCCGCAGGGGACAGTGCCTACCCTATCAGCCCCCACATGATGACCCCAATCCGGAACCCCACCACGCCACCCCAGGTAAGGTACAACACAGCCCACATTGCTACACGGGGCATAGTGGAGCGCACATTCGGAGTGCTCAAGTCACGCTTTCGCTCCCTTGACCGTTCTGGCGGGCAGCTGTTATATGCTCCCCGAATAGTGTGCAGGATCATAGTGGCAGCATGTGTCCTGCACAACGTTGCAACACGCCGGGGCCTGCCCGTGGACATGGTGGTGCCCCCACATCCACAACCACATGCACGCCCGCTGCGCATGGGAGGGGAAAGGGCACGGGGGGAGGCAGCCCGTACGCAACTGGTGGCCAACTTCTTCACCTAGGAATCACAGTGCTGGCTAGTGCACACTGCTCTGGCACATACCATCTGACATTCAATGATGACTCTACCTGACAATGCCTGAAAATTACTTGACAATGAACTGTCAGATACACATCAGCCTGAGATTGTTAACATGGAAGTGTCAATATGTGTGCACCCCTAGCTACACATACACCAGCTATGCATCACAACGCAAAGACACAACTCCATCAATCTAAAATGCATTGCCACAGGCGATTCACTACATGACAACATTGCCATGTCACCCACTCCCTTCACAGTCCCGCCACTGAGGACACCATGTCATGGTATGTGACAGCAAACAAACTGGCCATCACAACATGACACCAGTGTCACAAATAGCAGTGCCCCAAATGGAACATAGCCGCACTTGAGCAGCTAACCGCCCTGGAGCCACTACTACACACCTGTGTAAGAGTAATTTCTATCAAATTACACACCAACCCAGACTGAAGCCCACCCAAACAAGACACATTGCATGTAATCAATGGTAGTCTCATTACCTGATTCAGCTGGTATGTCCTCACCGTCCAGATGTACAGTGATGGCGCCATGCAAAAGTGTCAGTGCACATCTACCGACATGTAGTGTGACTCCAGAGAGTATGCCCTTGTGAAGATCTGTGTGAAATACCTGCAAAACATGAGCAACATATGTAAGTAGAGGCACATATCATACCATCATGCATAGTTAGGTGCAACAACAATGAACACTATGAATGTCTACACAGTATTGACTATGGACTGGCCAACAGCTCATGGGAGTCCAATGTCACCGTGTAATTTGCTGTCACTTGGGCACACCCTTTGCAAGCCCATGGAAAGGGAAGCAGGAGGGGTGTGGATGTCTGCTACCCAAGCATCGAAACCAAACTCAGGACAAGCCTGCATGTGCCCAGCCACAATACAGTGTATGCCCAGGTACCCACACAAGGCAACACTCTTGCAAAATAAAAATGAAAAAGAGAAAAAATGGCCATGAAAGGGCCGGCGGGGGGGGGGGGGCCACCTATGAGGTCCGAGGACAGGATGCACGCCACAATCCACCTGTGTGGATCATGGGAAAGGAAAACACCCCATAGGCTCGTGGCCCACACGGCTACTCTGTTGTGGGAGATGAGTCGCTATGGCTCTGCCCAGACCCTGCAGCTGACTCTGGAGGTGGGGGAGCTGCCTCAGAAGATGGTGTGACAATGGGAGGCAGCCCACGCAAAGCACGAGTTTGCTCCTCCATGGCTGCAAGCAGGCGGGTCTGGTAGTTCTGGTTCTGGGTTATAATCATGCGGAGGTCCCCATGCAGTAACTCCCGGGATGACCTGACCTCCGCACGAGTTGCCTGCATCTCGGCCGAGAGCGTCCGTGTCAGACGCTCCAGCTGCTCCTCTGTCCTTCTATGGGATGAAGCCTCAAGCTCTAACAGGGTCGACCTGAGGTGACGGAGTTCTTCCCTCAGGGCTTCCCTGTGGCGCTGGGACTCCATGGAAAGTGATTCCCCCAGAGTCGCCAGTGCCGCCCGCCTGTCCATGTTGGACGCCAACATATCCTCCCTGTGTGCCTGGCAGATGGACTCTGTAGCCTGCTCCAGTCGCTCCATCAGCCTTTCTGGGGGGACAATGGAAGTGGCCACCCTATCCATGGCCTGTGCAATCATCTCGGATGATGCTGCCTGTTGGGTGGCCATACCGTAGATGGATTGCTCCCATACGGTATTGCCAGGTGGCATACGGCCACCACGTTGACGGGCACCACACCTGCCTGGGGCAAGGCGGACTGCGCCTTGCTGTGCCGGCAAGGCCTCAGGCTGCAGGACTGCATTCCCTCTCTGATCTGCAGCCCCAGGAACAGGATCAGAGATTGGGTGGTGTGGCCCTGCATCCGTAACCACCGGAGGCTGATCTGCCGACACTGACATCCCCATTGAGGCCAATGGCCTGGCTGCAGGTGGGTCGGACAGAGGAGATTCTCTCCCAAGAACACTCACCTGCGACTGCACATAGGTGTCATCCTCCGAGTCTACACCTGAATACTGCTCGGGGGAGGAACCCCCAGAGACACCCCTCGACAGCACGGCCTGCAGCACTTGTGGGTTTTCACCCACAAACACACCACGTCCCTCACTTGTGGTAGGTCGGCCCGGGTTGCCCTCCTGGGACGGCTCCACCACCACATCCCCAGCATCAACAAGTGCTTCGTCCCCTGCAAAGACATGAAAGAGAAAAATGGAAACAGGCATTAGCACCATGGCATGCAACAAGGGCTGATGAACAACATAGGCAGTAGTCCTACGACACATGTCCTACATGACTGGGAGTCCTCCTATGCATTCACCATCACTGGGTCTGTAGGGGAGGCTCAGGGCATACTATGTACTGATTGGAGAGCAACGCCTGCTCACCTTGATGCCTAGCACTGCCATCACACATTGGGCGGTGATTGCCATGTCAAAGGCACATGCCATCACACACATGGCATGTGACATAGCCACCAAGTGAAGAGGGAGAGGAGGGCTACTTTTTTGGATTTCAACCACTCTGGTCCTGACATTGCATCGTCACATCAATTAGTATACATGTTGTACATGGATCTGCTAGTCCAAATTGGCAACGATGCACAGTGCCTTGTCTAGATCAACATAATGCAGTAAACATTGTGATTCCACCTCCCCAACACCTGTAACGGAATAATTTTGCATTCGTGGAGCACCGGTCAAGTAATGTTTGTAGGTGCAGCGGAGCACTGAGGGGTGGTGGGGCAGAAGGGGATGCCAGTCAACAATACTACTGGTGCTGGTGTCATTCATGTCACGCAAGTGCAGGGGTGGGTGGCACAATGAAGTGCAAGGGGGAGTG
This sequence comes from Ambystoma mexicanum, assembly GCF_040938575.1. NCBI lineage: Eukaryota > Metazoa > Chordata > Amphibia > Caudata > Ambystomatidae > Ambystoma > Ambystoma mexicanum. The sequence goes on along the minus strand of NC_090928.1, from coordinate 295,194,114 downwards.
GCGGCTGGAAGTGCTGTACAAGGTAAGTAGGACTTGACGTCAAGGGCAGATGGTGTTAGGCGCAGACAAGTGCTGGGGGGGTGGCCTATAGGGGTACAGAGACAATCATGCTGTGCTGTGGGCTCGGAGGGGACAGGGGAGGTACACACTGCCTCTGGCTCGGCAAGGTCCTTTCAGATTTCTATGTGTCCTGCAGAGTTGTCACATGCCGCAGATATGTGCCCTTGGATTGGGGATCTCATCTTGGTGAGAAGGGTGAGGCGCTATTGCCTTTGGAGCATGTGGCAGGCCAGTTTGCCAGAGGATGGCCATGATGCAGGACATTCCCTCTCTGCCACCCGGCACCTGTGGTTTGGGTTCCCAAGATCCGAGTCATGCCAGGACTCTGCATTGGCATGGGGCTTCAGACAGGTGGTCATGACCGTGGCTAAGACATCCAGTGTACCTGACATGGAGTGGAGCATGGAGTGGGCCCTGTCAGGATGGGAGTGAGCCTAAGGGGGAGCTGGATGGGGGGGACATTTTGGCAGCATGAGCCTCGACTGACACACACTTCATGGGTCGGAATACCAAGAAGGTGTGTGACAGTGGTGAGGGTGGCTTTGCCTGTGGGGTGTTGAGGGTGAGCTGGGAGGAGAGGAGAATGTGATCACTCCAGGAGAGAGGAGTGCAGAGATGGACGGAGAGGGGAAAGTCAGATGAGATCAGAGCATCAAGAGTGTGCCCTGCAGAATGAGTAGGGACAGACGGGAGTCTAGAGGGTGAGAGGGAGTTGCTGAGGTCACAGAAAGGTCAGGTGGGGGCGTCAACAGGCATGCAGGTGGATGCGTACCGCACCAAGGATGTGGAATTCTGTGTCTGGGGACATGAGTGAGGAGGAGAGGTGAGGACACTCAGAAAGGAAGTAGTACATTTGACCAGTTTTCCCAGACACAGTACGCACTGTTTGGAATGTCAAGGTGTGGTGGACAGACACCTCACACAAGCCATTCCAGAGTGGAGTAGGTCTAAGTAGGTGTGACAGTGGCAGGAATACCCTCAGGGAAGCCAAGGGCACACCCCCCATGCACAGTGGTGGCGGGCCAAGGAGAGGGTCAAGGATGCAGACAGAGCTGGCCGTCAGACATGTTTCCATGAGACCAAGGATGTCAAGGTGCATAACCTCATGTGAGTGACAGTTATCGGAGGAATGCCTGATGCAGCCGCAGTGAAAGGAGTGTAATTGTGGAGGAGGTTGACAGCCTTGTAGGACTTACGGGGAGTGCTAGAGATCAGAGGTGCCGCATGTGTAGGAGTTGGAGTGGGAGGCGGAGAAGGTTCATGGGAGGGTGCAGGGAGGCAGTGCAGGATTGATGAGGAGAGAGGAGGGGGGACAGCAGGAGAGGTAAGGAAGTTGATGAGATGTGGGTGGCATTTCTCAAGGAGATTGAGGTTGGCCTAAGGGCCTTGTACTGAGACGCTCCCATTACCATGCACATCATTAGTGGTATCTGAGGATTGGAAGGAGGCCAGGAGTACACCCCAACGGGTCCCATCTATGATGGTGGAAGAGGAGCAAGGAGAGAGGACAGGGACCATGTGAAGGGTCTATGGGACAGGCAAAGGCATGTATGAGCAGATGTCAGTGAGAGTTAGCTTGGAGTAGGCTCAGATGCACTGGTCAGCAATAGGGTGGGTCGCATTGGAGGGCAGGCTGCCCTCATTTGACTTTTGGCAAGCAGGTGTCGTGCGTAGGGCACGATGGTCTGAACTGTAGAAGTCATGGAAGATAGACCATGAAGAGCAGCATGGAGTGTGAGGGAATGGGGCTCGAAACCAGACGGTACCAAAGGACCCAGGAAGGAGGTGGATGTCAAGGCTACATCCACATTATGACTGCATGTTGGTAGGCATTTATATACAGAGGACGCATTAGCATGTGGTATCATTGCATGTCAGGCATGTGAAGATGAAACTTTGATGGCTGGGGGAAAGGAGAGGAATGGTATGTAAGACATCAGATGAATAGACAGGGGAGTATGAGCAACAATGTAGTGACAAAATCACTAATCAAGGGCAACTTCCATGGTGTTGGCCCATATGTGCACTGTTGCCAGTAGGGATAGTGCTGTGGCCAGATGGTGTTGCACTGAACATACTGGATGAGGCACATGGGTGCCACTATCAACTCTGCCACACACCCCCTTGACAGGCACCCAACATGAATGCTTCACACACACAACATGCACATGGATGATACACACATGCATGTGCACTCACCGGATGATGCCTCGTAATCAGGGAGGTCTCCCACACCTTGGAGTTGTCCCTCGGTGACGTAGGATCCAGCTACGGACTCGTGTGGTGTGAGTTCTATTTCCTGTGCTGGGGACCCACCTCCAGTCACCAAGGTTGCGGCATGACTTGAGGCCAGCTTATCCTTTGCCCTGCGCTTAAGGTCATTCCAGCGCTTCTGGCAATCACTAGCTGTGCGCCTCACTACTCCAAGGGCACTTATTCTGTCAGCAATGGTCTGCCAGTGTGCCTGGCGTCTGGCATGTGTGGTCTTGGACCCTGCAACGATGACCATTTCCCTATCATGATCTGACACATACTGAACAAGTGCATTAAGTTCGGCGTCTGTGAAGCTTGGCTTCCTTGATGGGCCGGACTGTGCAGCCGTGTCTGGGGCATCAGCCTGTGCCGGACGTGCACTCTTCCTCTTGCGTTTGGAAGGGGGTGGGGATCCAGAGTGTCCTACGCCGCTGTGGACACTAGGGGCAGGAGCCGTGGTGGACTCTGTACTGGGTGTGTGTGATTGCCCACTCAGCATGGGAGTAGGTGCAGGCATTGGGGGTAGTGGGATGGGGTCAGGCCTGATCTGAGGTGCATGAACTAGGACCGACACAGTCTTGGCAGGGTGTATGAGAGGTGGGGTGGATTGAGCCACACCCTGGCTACGGGGGCCAGCAGATGACCTATCTGGCATAGATGCGCGTGCCCTGATGACACCAATGTGCACCGGTGCACGTACAGTGGACCTGCTGACCTGGATGTCAGCGATGGAATCACCCTCGGACAGGTCTGGTGCCACAATGGCCTGGTCCGACATGGGCTGATCAGGGTTGGTATCAGCCACATGACTCTCAACTGGGGGGGGGGGGGGGGGGGCATGGGTGTCCCTGACTGTTCCTCCAGACTGGGGGGAACAGGGGCGCCCTGCAAGTCACAACCACGTCCCCTGTTGGATCCTCCACGGCCACCACGTGTGGCTCGGCCACCTTTGCCACCCTTACGGCTTGCACGCCTCCCAACCATGGCACTGATGGTATTGTGCGTATGGGAGTGGGTGTGCACAATTGTCCTGGGCAATTGGGTGTCAAAGGGGTTGGGTACCAGATGGTATTCGTACCCTAGTGCAGTGGCAAGGCTATATGACACCCCTGGGGAAAGATGACGGGTCACGCAACGCACAGGCACCCCAAAAAAGTTAAGGAACGTGCACAATACCCCTCCTAGACCACGTGTGCTGATGGAAAACCCTGCACTACGCTGTGGCATCCAGTAACACAATGAACGTATGCGTGTCACACGCGGCCTAGATTGACCTCTGAAGGGGTAGGCTACACACGGGGCAAGCACAGATGTTAGATACGTGCGTGACTCACCGTCTGCCAGGTAAAAGAGCGTGAAAAAATAGCACTTTTGGTTGGCAACACCCCCGCCAAAATAAGAGGTGTACGCTGTCTGAGGAGACAGGACAACTGTAGAAGGGGACACTGTTTGAGGGAACAGGCCCAGGAAAACCAGTACAAGAGGAAATAGGGAAAAGAGCTGTCAGAGGTAACAGGGAGTACGAACTGGAAACGCCGTGAAGTAAATCGCGTGTGAAACGACAAGAAGTACCGAATTCACCCACTCGCTCTCCACGAAAAGCACGTACAAGGAAATAGTGTTCAACACTACCTTTTATACAGGCCCACACGTACATCGTCACTTACGGCGTGTACGTGCTTGGCCCATTTTCACCAATCACACGCTTTGGCACTCCTGCGTGTAGGTATCTTTTCACCAATCACACGCTTTGTCACTCCTGCATGTGGATCCTTTTTCACCAATCACGCGCTTCGACACTCCAGCGTGTAGCTCACTTTTCACCAATCACACGCTTTGTCACTCCTGCATGTGGATCCTTTTTCACCAATCACGCGCTTCGACACTCCTGCGTGTCGCTCACTTTTCACCAATCACACGCTTTGACACTGCACGTGCAGGTAACTATTGACGCACATATGCTGGTGACGGGTTTTCGCGCGATGAGTGTGGGGTTTTCAGGTGCAAAATCACTCCCTATCAGGCTGTCCACGCGTTCTGACACGAAAGACCTCGCTCCTGGCCAGGAGGCCGAATTTAAGTCCCCAAGAACCCTGAGCACGCTCCCACCTGCCATCGGCTGCTGCCTGACTGCCTGCTGGCCACGTGCCCCACAGTGCTGGTGGGTGGGGGTGGTGGGAGACATGGGTGGGGGCCTGGTGGAGGGTGCCCCTGGTGGATGGGGGTTGGGGGTGGTGGGAGACATGGATGGGGGCCTGATGGCAGGTGCCCCTGGTGGATGGGGGTGCAGGGGGACATGATCAGGTGTGCAGGGTAGTCCACTGTTTTGTGGGCTGCCTGCAGGGGCCGGGGAGGGTGTACAGGGTACACCTGTGGGGGCCCACCCAGCCTATTCGCATGTGATAATTCCCACGCACCCCTGTGATACACGTACCCTGGCCAATCGCGTGTTGAACTTCCCGCTACCCCTGTAATACACGCACCCTGCCTGTTCGCGTGTGATGATTCCCGCGTACCCCTGTAATACACGTTCCCTGGCCTATCGCGTGTTCTACTTCACGCGTCCCCCTGTAATACACGTTCCCTGGCCCATCGCGTGTTGAACTTCCCGCTACCCCTGTAATACACGCACCCTGGCTGTTCGCGTGTGATGATTCCCGCGTACCACTGTGATGCACGTTCCCTGGCCTATCGCTTGTTCTACTTCACGCGTCCCCCTGTAATACACGTTCCCTGGCCCTTCGCGTGTTGAACTTCCCGCTACCCCTGTAATACACGCACCCTGGCTGTTCGCGTGTGATGATTCCCGCGTACCCCTGTAATACACGTTCACTGGCCTATGCGTGTTCTACTTCACGCGTCCCCCTGTAATACACGTTCCCTGGCCCATCGCGTGTTGAACTTCCCGCTACCCCTGTAATACACGCACCCTGGCTGTTCGCGTGTGATGATTCCCGCGTACCCCTGTGATGCACGTTCCCTGGCCTATCGCGTGTTCTACTTCACGCGTCCCCCTGTAATACACGTTCCCTGGCCCATCGCGTGTTGGACTTCCCGCTACCCCTGTAATACACGCACCCTGGCTGTTCGCGTGTGATGATTCCCGCGTACCCCTGTGATTCACGTTCCCTGCCTAGTCGCGTGTAGTACTTCCCGCGTACTCCTGATTTGGAGATTGCCCGCTTTGCTTTCCTTGTTTGCCTGCCCTGTGAAGTGGTCCGGGGTTAGCGCAGCCCCTAGCGATGATTTAGCGCTTTTGATGGCTTTTCCGTGCGCGAGGGCGTTCTTGGGGGCGTTACTGGCGCTGCTGCAGGCTCGCTGCGATTCTCTGCGCCACGGCTGTTTTGGGAGCTTGAAATCCATGAATACGCTGTGCGCGGAAATCTGTTTTAGCGCACGTGCCTGGCGCAGACTATCGCAGGCGCACGCTGTGCGCCAGCCGCGTGCGCTACTTGTGCGCTGGATTCTATGAATTAGCCTGTTAGTCGGGGTCCGAAACTCCTGAAAAATGAAATAAAAGTTATATGGTTCTTTTTAGACCCGGCCCAAATCAGAAAAAATATCATCAATACATATTTTCAAGAAAACACTGTTGGGAAGATATGGGTTGTTGTGCTTATCATAAATGTAAGGAAACCCAAAATTAAAAATAAATGTTTGACAAACTCAAGGTGAATATTATGCGCATGGTGTTTTATCTGCAAATGGATTAACCTTAAATATTAAAGCAAATCATTTATCAATGTGCTTGCCAGAAACAGTTCTATAAAAAGTGTGCATATATCCAGATGTCCGGTGTGGATTTCTAATGAAAGAAGTGCAAGGTTTCTATTCAGGAGATTAGGGTGTTAAATACTAAAGTGAAAGTTGAAATCTATCATCACTAACTAAGAATTTGGATGTTATCATTTACACGTGATTTAATGTTGTGAACTAGTTTCCATGGGAAAAATCCTTAAGCTTTGAAGATGTTCTTCAATGCAGTCAATTCCTGACACAAGGGGCATTCTATCAAAGGTGGGTGGAAAAAGTTCTTACACAAGTTCGGGAGAATAAAAAAGCATTTGTTTTCAGATTCAGTTCACTTATAATTTATTTTCTGTTCTAATCTTAAAATCTATTTAGAATTCTCTGCATTAGTCACAATTAATGGTATGAGGGTCCAGTGGAATTGGCCTTGCCGTTTTCAGTATATTAATACCTATTAGTACCCGCCGAGGGCTCAATCAGAATGAAACAAGCATTCTGATTGGCCCTCGCTGGGGCATTACCCGGCCGTGAATCCCTCGACTGGGCTTACACGGCCATTGTTCCCGGCAGGGGGGAACCCCTCAGCCAATGAGAAGGCTCTAAGCAGGACTATCCCCGCTCCGAGCCTCCACAGGGCTGAGAAGCTGTCTTGGCCCCCCCGTCGGGGACTCGGGTATGTGTTTTTTCCCTTTTCCTCCCACCTTCCCACCCCACTTACCTTCTGCCTCCTTTGCCCATGGCGGACAGCGTGGCAGCCTCCAGCCATGTAGAGGCTCGGAGCGGGGCCATCCCCGCTCCGAGCCTCCACACGGCTGGAGGCTGCATTTGTCCCCTGCCGGGGATTCCGGTACGTCTATTTTTTTTTCTTTTCCCTCCCTTTCCCCCACATCCCCCACCCTCCCAACCCCACTTACCTTCTTCCCTGTCGTCTTTCGGGAGCGAACGCGCTGGGAACACTTCTGTTCCCAGCACGTCTGCTCCTGATGGCTGTCATGGAAAGGGAAAACGGACTCCGTTTTCCCTTTCCCGGCATCCATTTTCTTGGTCTTTTATTTTTCTTTTTCTGTCCTGTTTTGGGACAGAAACAACTGCTTTTACCACCCTGGACATGCAGATATTGAGAGCCGGTGTACTAATAGCAATATGCCCCTCACGGCGGGGGAATGACCAAGTCAGGTAATGACCGGGCCTTTGTTAAGGCCCTTGCTTCGCTCGGGCCTATAACTATGGGCCTCAGGGCATTACCCCACTCAGTAATGCCCTCGTCGCTCGTGCATATTGCTTAATTATTGTCACTATGGAGCTGACATCTATGGTATCCATTAACACAATGGCACCTCCTTTGTCTGCTGGTTGTATTACAAAGTTGGGGATTTTCCAATAGTATTTAAGTTAAATGTTTATTATGGTTTACATTCAGGAATGGACACATTACATCGCATTATCAAATGCGTTTAAATCCTTTCATGTTATAAAATCAAGTGTGAATGTATTTCAGAGGGGGTAAAACGAAGAGGACCTGTGTTGTCATGTAGTGCGCTGTTGTACTATGTTTCTGCTATGTTGTCATTGGGCCTCATTCCAACCCAGGCATTAAGGGGTTTACAGCGCCGTAAATGGCGCCGACCCTTAACGCCTGATTACAAGGTCCCTTAGCGCCATGGTGAGTTTAACGCCTGCTTTTTGCAGGCGTTAAAATCCATGGCGCTAAGGGACCTTGGAGATAATTACGGCACTGTAATTTACGGTGGCGTAATTATCTCCTTCCCCACTCCCATTATGCCCTATGGGGCAAAAATGGGAATGGGGAAGGGTAAATGGGAAATGGGGATTTACCGCCCCAATCACCTTGGAGTGGGGCGGTAAATCCGCCAACCACCATGGCGTAAATGTAGTTTACGCCATGGCGGTAAAGGTACGACCCAGGCGGTAACTTACCGCCTGGGTCGTAATGAGGACATTATCTGGAAATGTGTTTTTCCATAATATCTTGTACATCAGGGGCCAGATTATCAAAGCATTGCCCTCATTCAGAAATGTGGAGTACATTAATTTAGCGCTAAGTCTGTTTGCTACTTAGTTAAAACAGAATAGAGCAAATAGTTTTATCGCCAATTTGTACTATGTCAAAATGTTTTCACTAGGGGAAACTGGAAGCAAACTTTTTATTTGCTATGTTTACTGTGTGAAATGTAAAGACATGTAGTGAAAGCATTTCTTTGTATGTTATGCAGCAAACACAGTACAAAAACACACTGATTCTTGTTTAGCTCTAGTGCAAATGTTTTAGATGATACCGACTGTGACAAAACCTCTTCGCTCCATTCTGTATTATTTAAGAATTTGCTCTATATTTAACACTTGTGAACATGCTAGATAATCTGGCCACACATGTGAGCAAGAATAACCTTGCAAAACAAAATTTCGGTAGAACAAATAATATTAATAAAAACCTGATTGACAACACACCAACAGGAAAAATAATAATAATGTTGGGTGGACAAACATTTGAAAAAATAAAAAGGTGAAACATTCTTGAATGACAGGGAGAGCAGTAGGGGTTCCATGTGTTAATACCCCCGCAAAAATATCGCCATACAAAAATATCGCCTATGGCCGTTCCTGACGACCATATATAAGGCGATATTTTTGTTGGGGGTAATATTACGTGATACCGCAGTAGGGGTGGGGGTTTGATGAAATGACAGAGGGAACAGTTGTTCTACCTTTTATAAAAAAAAGAGAAGGATTGTAAAAAAACACAGCTAGAAGAGGAAATCCCCTGAAAAATGAAAATTGGTTGAAAAATGCATATTGACATTTAACTTCCGCACCAAAAATTAAAGTAGAGTTTATTTTGCAATAACATTTTTGAATTTTTTAATTTTTTTTACCAAACATATTCTATAGCTCTTTGTACAGAGTTGCATTCTGCAAATTATTGCACCCCTTTTTCAATGTTATTATTTCATGGTTTCATAGATTCCAGTTTCCCAGCTGTCAGGATATATTCAGGAAGGCTGACAGTCTGTAATTGTGTGGCATTTAACACCAGCCTTTACTTAAGGGCACTGTGGGGTATTTGTAGCTGCCACCCATGTGCTTCATCTATGGGCCTTATCTTATCAAATAGGCAGCAGTTTTGGTATTCTGCTTTTGAAAGTGCACTTGAAATGTATGCTTTTGATTCATGGCAATTGTGTTTCCATCTTTTGAGGTTTGCTGATTTTCATGCTGCTGGCCATTTGAAGGCCTCCTTTTCCCATGAAAAGCTTATTTTGTGCAATGTCTTCCTTTGTATTGTTTTCTTAGGCTACAGGCTATGCCTAATGTGTTTTTAATGCTTGTACCCTGTAGCCCAGCGTTCCATTGCTAAATGGTGCTGATCGCCAGTGATTGTAATTTTTTAGGTGAATGCAGGGTGGGATGTAGGAGACACTGGTGCAGTTTTGGGGAACAAGAGTGTAAGCCAGAGGAGAAGAAATCGTTAAAGGTTGACTGACTTGATATCGCTGGCTCTCATCCTGTCGAGGGGTTAAAGTGGGCCAAAGAGCATGGTACTGCACCATCAATGCCTACAATGTGCTTTTGCGTGTGACAGTTCTTCTGTCTACCTGAGTGCAATAAGTAGGCAGAGGAGTGCATGGTTGTGTTGAGAGGGTCACTCTGTGGCAATGCACTAACCATGGGAACAAGATGATGCCATTGCAACATAGGTTCGATAACACTTCCCAAGCTCTGAAGCTGGAGGAATCTGGCATGAAGCAGAATATAAATCACTAATAAACAAAAAAAATAGTTATGTGCATGCACTGCAAAACAATGTGCAGGGTATCAACATGTTTGTGTTGCGCATTGGGCATGGCTGTGCATTAAAGAGGCTTAGCTTCACCTCACTAAGGAGGCCGAACAAGGCTGAAACAGGTGTCTGGGGTTGCTGATGGTGCTCTTGTTTAGAGGAGAATGCATATCATTTCAGTGATGGACTGACCTTGTGGAACCAGGCTTATATGCAAATGGCTATTTCTCCTTTGTAAATGGTCAGTGAGCTAAAACATTGTTGTAGACCATCCTGAGTGAATGGCATTCTGCAGAACGGGTTATTTGAACTATGTTCATTCCAGGTAGGGGGGCTCCCACACTCTTGTTAATTACTGCAATTCTAACCACATTTAGTGCTTGCATGAAGTGACTTTTAAGACCCAAGTGGCACCCTGTCCCAATAGTGTGGCGGAAACAACTGATGGCAATTCTAGGGATGGTTGACATTTCCAAGCGCACGCTAGAGCAGAGTGGTGTAAGAAAGAGAACCACCCACAGTCAGTGGAACTGGCGATATATGTCAGGCCTATGTTGGCTCCCTCCTCTCTGTGGTGGAAAGGGTGTATTAGCCTCCAGAAGTGAGCAATCAGCATGATTCCTCCGCAGCTTACTACACCAAGCTGATAAATGCAGAAACCATTTTTATCCACTGAGAACTGCATCTCCGCCCATAGAGCAATAATAGGCTCAAGATTGGTTTACAGCAACGTCCTCTTTGCTGGCCCTTCCTCCAAAAACCTAATGAAACTCCAAACAATCCAAAACAACGCACTTCGAGCTGCTCCCAACATTCCCAAAAGAGAATACATCTCTGCAGCCAGACGCAAAACCCACTGGCTCCCCATCAAAGAACGCATCTTATTTAAAACTCTTGCCATCACTCACAAGTGTATCACTCAGACAGCCCCCCCTACCTTTCCGTCGAAAGTAGTTACAGCCGGCTCTTCCAGACCCATTAAAAACCATAATTACACTGACTCATAATTCCCAGAGTCAAACGTGCCAAAGTAGGTGGTGCTTGCTTCCCTTTAATTGCTGCCAGACAATGGAATTCCCTGACCCTTACCCTCAGAAACAAACACTCCCACCCTGCATTCTGCTAAACCCTCAAAACCTGGTTGTTTGACTAACCTCTGCGAACCTTGCGTTTTTGCCTTGCTCTTGCATACTCATGTTCCCTGTAACCAAAGGAACTGTGTACACTTGATATGTTAGGCCCTTTACCACTGTAACTAAGTTACGTCCCACTGTAATATCTATGATATTCGTTGTATGTACCACTGTAACTAAGGAGCTTACCCACCTCTGTAACAGCGCTGCAGTTCCCACGGGCTGCTGTGTGCTATACAAATAAATAAATACATCAAATGAGCGTCCATCCAGGATGTAGGCACATGTTATTTGCATTGCGAGCTGATTGTTAGCGGGGGATGAATGGATCACAGAACAGTATATGGAGGGCCACCTTAATTGGGAAAAAGGTAGCTGTCTTTTATGAGGGGGAACATAACAAATATGTGTGGTTACAGTTACTGCATAGCAAGGATAACTTTAGAATGATTTGCCAATGCAGCTCTTGTGTACCAAGGAGACGTTGAAAAATATGTGTCATTGCTGTTATTGTATAGCAGAGGGACCTGAGAAATGTTTACATCTTTTGCATATCTTTGAGACCCAGATACGTATTTGGGGTTGCAGCTCTTGTTTACAGAGAGAACAATAGAAATATTTGTGATTACGGCTATTTCATACGTATGTATGCATGTACGCATGTAAGGGATTTATAAAACATAAACCGAGTGAGAATCAACAGAACACTGCACAAAGAGGGAACTCCCTGGGAGTTACAAGCAGGGTTAAGGGGTATCAGAGGAGGTAGGAGGAGAAGGGCAAGCAGGGTAGGTGGATCTCCAGAGGGGATAATGGCAAGACATATTTTTTCAGGTAGGAGTTTGGATTAGTAGGTTTTATCTGATTGGTGGGTCGGACTGTGGGAGGGCTCTCACTAAACTGTGGTGCGTTCTGTGCCTTCTATGTAGGTAATTTTACCTACAGTTACACCCTCACTTAACATTCCCCATAGGACCCTCTCATTCCTTCCCAATAAGTGTAGTACAGGAGGAATTGGTATATAATTCTATATGATCATTCCGTCATAGGTGAAGTTAAATAATGGATGTCCTCTTTATATATATATATATATATATATATATATATGTATGTATATATATATATATGTATGTATATATATATATATATATATATATATATATATATATATATATATTAGTGATATATGGATCCGCTCTGTGGACCCATTTCCCTGTTCGCTTCGTGGACAGAAATGTCATTGGCTCGCTGCACGGCGTGCTGTTGGAGAAGTTTCTACGAGGCCAGTGGTTAACTGGAGGGAAGCGAGGTTGTAAGAAGATTCAATCCAGCACTACAGCCAAGTCAATGCCTAGCCTGGGATACTGAATGAAAAACCCTTATTGATATATCTTTATGTCCAGGTTCATATTCTGGATGACAACCCCTGTATAACACCCCTCTCTTAGAATCCCCCTGACCCCACTGAGCCAAGAAGTAGATCTGTTTTGCAAGTTTAAAAGGTTTATTTGAAAAAAAATTAAACAGTATATATATATATCACACTTTTATAATGAATTAATAATTGAATATCACACTTAATCTGAGCAGTAATCAATAATGGATAGTCTGGAACTAGCACACTTCTTTATAATCAATGATGAGTGGGTATAGGATTGATAAGATAGCAACAATACTTTTATGGTTTCAAATAGGTGCAATGTGGAATGAAAATGCAGTACAGAAAATAACTTGATAGGATTTCAGCAAAAGACAATCACTTTCTTGGACAATTCACCCCACCCCCCCTTTATGCAATGTAAGGAGATGAAGATGAGAGCACACAGTTCTTAGGAATGCAATCAAATAGAATTCAGTTCAATTCCCCCCCAGCAGGTTATACAACAGATAGGAGTTTTGAAACACAGGCGAAATGCTTTGAATATGGTGACAATGCAGTGAGAAATATGCTGAAAATGCTTTTAATTCCCTTCAGGAGGTTCAGGGTGAGTGGTATCTAGTTAATATTAGTTCAGGCTCACTCTAGCAATGATTCAGGGATGGTTCTTAGGAGGCAAACGAAATTTTAGCAGTTCAGGCAAAAGCTGCTGATTTTTACAGGAGGCTGAAATCAGGCCAAATCGCAAATCGCGGTAAAATTCGTGAGTGCGTGAATCGTGTTCCTAGCACAAACGGTTACAGAGTTATGAACGATGTTGTGAAGGTTGTTTTTCGGATTTGAAATTTTAAAAGTTCAAAGCGACAGGTTACAGCTTGCAGCTAGAAAATGACAGGTGACAGTTCTACTTAGGTTAAATAGATTGAATTATATTATATTAAACTAAGGGAGTTCTGAGTTTTGCTGAGTACTCACAAGAGATTTTGGACAGGTAGGCGACTTTGTCACGGATCCGGTCACTGCGCACAGCACTTCACAGCAATCTGGTCTCCGGTTCCGAGTACAGCTCTGCTTTCTGGGTCACCGGCACTGCTCCTGGATCTTGGGTTCTGCTGGTCTGGTCTAGCACCGGTCTGCACGGCTCCTGGTCCCGCTTTCTCCGGGCACAGCGCTGATCTGCACGGCTCCTGGACACTGCTACCGGTCCCGGCAATGTTCTAGGCAGGGAATTCAAACAGCTCGCCCGGCTGTTGATAGTTGGTTAGGTTTGCTGGATGCTGAGGCCTGCTGAGAAGAGTTCTCAGTCTGTGGGTTTAGGCCCTTACTTTGAGTTCTGGATCAAGTTCTTTGGAGTTTTAAAGTCTAAGTGTTGGATCTGGTGCCTTCTGGATGTTGTGTGGTCCGGCAGAGCACGTTGCAGCAAATGGATTTCAATCCCTCCACCTGGGTTTCAATGTTCCTTTTATATGTTTTGAAAGTGGGTGTGTGCGCAGCATCACTAATCCAGCCCCTCTCTCAATTTATCATTGGTCAAGCTTTCCTTTCTCTCTTGATTGGGGGAAAGAAGTGGAGTGTCAGAGCGATGTCGTTATATGGCCTGCAGAAAGGACTCTCCCCTGTCAAATTGCACACAAATCTATATTTGATCAAAGTACACATTTCTCAAATACATAGTGGTTTGTCATTGCATGTACATATTACCTATCACATGAGGTAGTCTCTGTCCCAAATCTGCTCTTCCTGAGGGCTTGCATTCAAAAATGGCAACTTATTTTCGATTTTAGTGGGTTATGCAACCTTGGTTCTTCATTAAAAGTTATACACATATACACAGGCTGTCCATACCTACGCCAGTAAATTCCCATATCTCTAGCTTAAATACAGTGTCTGTGGTGTCAATAAATAGCGGGGTTTTGCCCCAGAACATCACACAAATTGGAGTTTGGGCTTGAATCGAAGGTACATTTTTTAAATTAAGGCTCTCAAAGTTATACATTCCTGTCATTTGATTACAAAGAGTTACCAGTATTTTTATAAACTGTATTTTTACTGCAATTCAGCTCTCAGAGTGTTAGTCTCCTCCTCCTAGAAACTTGGGTGGGTCAGAAACCATGCCTCTGCTGGCAGGCAGGCCTTTGTTGACAGGAAACAGTCAAAATCAACATATTCTATTCAAGTGCAAGAGCCTATTGTGTGGTCTCCAGGAGGCTGCCAGCCAGTCTGCCTTCTATCAATCAAGAGGTCATGTGAGATTCTAACTCCTGGTGTGAATCTCTGGAGGTGAGAGGTTTCCCAGCCTTTTGGCCTGTTAATCAAATCAGATTGTCTTCTGGGAACAGCATGTGGTTAAGATTTTAATTAACTCCCAGCCTTTGATGTAAAGGCCTCTCCTGCAACTCCTGACATGCAGTTTCCCTGTCAGAGTTTAGACCGCTAGCACCGCCTTGAGGTATTTATCGGTACTGCGTCCATTTTTTGGATCAGTCTTGAATGAATGCATTCCAAACAAGAGATTTTACATGGAAGTATATTATCTAGGTTCAGCACATGGCACTGGTGTGGTTCTGCAGTAAAATTATGTTGTGCCCGTTGAAGGAATGAATTCCCAATAGTTGTTGGTTGCTTTTGGCAATCAGCATTGCCCCTTTTGCAATGGTTTCAGGCTACTGTGTGGGTAGCCCAATGGTGGTTTTAGGCAGTGCCCTCCTGTGCTCACAACATAGGCAAAAATGGGTGGCAGCCTATTCTTCATGCATTTCCCTGTGCATTTTCTGGGAAGTTCTGCCCATCATGATGTTTTCCATGCCAGTACTGCACAGTTTTCCTTTTCTGGTGTACATGTGGGCTTTTTGGCCATCTTGGATTTTCTAAGCCCACAGCACCAAATGTTGCAGCATGATAGCTCAAACGTGGGTCAGGACACCCAACAAAGCCCCCCCACGCGACTGCACTTTGAATTTGAGTCGATGGGGAGTCGAGTGCACAGGAGGTTTTGACTAACGTTTGGTATGTCCGCATAATCTTCTTCCAATTCTGCAATGGCACAGTTCAGCATCTTTTCCGCCATCCGGTACTGATCGATCGGTTCTCCTCGCCGGTCCTGATGGGAATATTGGGCGGTACCCCGGGCCCCTTGGGTCTCTGCTCCCGGTCTCCGGATCGTCCTCCTTGGCCAGTCTCCAGGTTTTCTTTCTCCTAGGACGACAAAGGAAAAGCGGCAATACCTATTCATGGACATTTCTCCCCCACCATTGATATAGTGGGGTGGCATATATATTTTAGAACTCAACAGATATCAACATGCACATTTTTTTAAATTAAGAGACAGGAACACATAAACTTGAGAAACACAGAATTTGATAGGCTATATGTAGGATCTTTTAGGGTTGGAATTGAATTACTCTGGAGCGGTACCCTCTGGGATTGCAGAAGACTCCTACAGTTGCTGCAAAGTGTGCCTGGGATGGCAACACTTCAACTGGTTTATGTGGACCCACTTGTCTTCCCCCTCTGCCAAACCGCCTTTGGGGATGCGGATCTTGTAGGCCACAGGGGAGATCTTGTCTATAATTTCAAACAGTCCCTTCCATGTAGGCAAGAATTTTTGCTGTTTGGCCTGGTTCCTTTGGTAATTGTATAGATAGGCCCGATCACCCACCTTATATTCCTTTTGGGTAGTTTTTAAATCATAGTGGGTCTTCATGCTCTCGGCTGATCTTTCTAGATTCCGCTGAGCATAGGCAAAAGCATGTTGAAGGTGTTTCCTTAAATTCTCCACATACTCATGAGTTGTGGAGGCATTTATCAACGTTTGCTCTTGGGTTCTGTAGAGCAAATGCTGGGGAAGCACCATCTTGCGTCCAGTCATCAACTCAAATGGTGACATTTTGGTTGCAAATGAAGGGGTAG